>NW_027189139.1:375418-439138 GCF_040958095.1 Procambarus clarkii | reverse complement strand
GTATAGCAGTCTCATGTGCGGTACTGTATCAAAGGCCTTTTGGCAGTCAAGAAATATGCGGTCTGCCCAGCCTTCTCTGTCCTGCCTTATCCTTGTTACTTTATCATAGAATTCTAAAAGGTTTGTTAGGCATGATTTCCCTGTCCAGAACCCATGTTGGTGCTTGTTTACAAACCCAATGCTCTCCAGGTGCTCAACAAGTCTTAGCCTAATTATTCTTTCAAGTATTTTGCAGGGGATGCTTGTCAGTGATACGGGTCTGTAGTTAAGTGCCTCCTCCCTATCACCTTTCTTGAAAATCGGTACAACATTTGCCTCCTTCCAGCAACTGGGCAATTCTCCCGACATAAGTGACTCATTAAAGATCATTGCCAGAGGCACGCTGAGAGCCTGCGCTTCCTCTTTAAGTATCCACGGTGATACTTTGTCTGGTCCAATAGCTTTATTTGCATCCAGTGTTAAGAACTGTTTCATTACCTCCTCTGCTGTCACCTCTATATCTGATAGTCTTTCATCTAGGGTAATCGCTTCTAACAATGGGAGTTGCTCAGGCTCGGTTGTGAACACTCCATGGAATGTTGCATTCAGTACCTCGCAGATTTCCTTGTCGCTTTCTGTATATGCCCCTTCTGTTTTCCTCAGTCTTGTCACTTGGTCATTTACCGACATCTTCCTTCTTATATGGCTATGTAGTAATTTAGGTTGCTTTTTCGCTTTGACTGCAATATCATTCTCATAATTTCTTTCCGACACTCGTCTTATGTTAATGTAATCATTCCTAGCTCTGTTACATCTAATCCTGTTGTCCTCTGTCCTTTGTCTTCTGTTCCTCCTCCAATCCCTCCTGCTTCTCACCTTTGCTTCCTGACACTGTCTATTAAACCATGGGTTATTATATTCCCTCCTGCTTTTTTCTTTTATTGTTGGAATAAATCTCTCTTCAGCCTCCTTGCATTTCAATATGACGTGGTTCATCATACCTTGCACTGTTTTTCCTCTAAGTTCTTCCTCTCACTGCACTTCTCCCAGGTAGTCCCTTATTCTTCTGTAGTCCCCTTTTCTGTAATCAAGTCTCCTTTCCCGGACCTCTTGTCCTTTGGTCACAATTTTAAGCTCCATCATGTAGTCAAAGACTAGGACACAATGGTCACTGGCTCCTAGTGGTATTTCATGTTCCAACTGCTCGATGTCTTCTACATTATGGATGAAAATGAGATCTAATAGGCTGGGCGTATCCCCTCCTCTTTCCCTAGTATCTTCTTTCACATGCTGTGTTAGGAAATTCCTGTCAATAACGTCTACCAGCTTCGCTCCCCAGGTTTCCTCCCCGCCATGGATATTCCTCGTTTCCCAATCTATCTCTCCGTGATTTAGGTCCCCCATGACCAGCAGCTTCGCTCTCATTCTATGCGCTATAGTTGCTGCCCTTTGCAGTTCATCTATACATGTCTTGTTGCTGTCCTCGTACTCCTACCTGGGCCTTCTACTGTTTGGTGGGGGATTGTAGAGTATCAAGATTACAATCTTCTTCCCATCCACTGTCAGAGTTCCATGTATGAAGCTCGTGCTTTCATTGGTACCCGGATTTTCCAGCTCATCAAACTTCCATTTCCGCTTTATTAGGAGTGCCACTCCTCCTCCCTGTCTCTGTGTCCTTTCTTTTCTTATCACCTGGTACCCTCTGGAAAGATTGCATCCGAGATCATGCCATTTATTTTAGTTTCCACTATTGCCACTATGTCTGGGTCTGCCTCACTAACTCTTTCTTTTATTTCTTCTGCTTTATTGGCTACTCCATCAGCATTGGTGTACCAAACCTTGAGACTCTTCTTGGAAACTCAGGTGTCAGAGTTCCCCCTTTCACCGGGGGTCTGGGGGGAACTGGGGGGGTCTGGGGGGCGAGTGGGGGCTGTGGGGGTGAACGGGGGGGGGGTGCCTGGGAGTGCCTGGTAGGCGAATGGGGTCTGGGCAACTAGGGGGTAGAAGGGCATAATGAGTCTGAAAGTTAGGAGTCTGAATAGCATAGGGGGTTGAGAAATAGAGTGAGACTGAGAGTCAGATAGAGGTTGAGAGGTTGGGGGGGGAGAGGGATATTGAGGGCAGAGGGCTGAGAGGAGAATGGAGCATGGGTGCTGGGAGTGGAAGAGAGGGTGTATTAGTTAGGGGGGAATCGGGGGTAGGTGGGGGTTTTGGGGTAGAAGAGGGGAAGGAGATGGGGGAAGGTGTTAGGGGGTCACAAGGTGAGGGGGTTAAATGTGGGCAGGAGGTGTGTGTGTGTGTGTGTGTGTATGTGTGTGTATGTGTGTGTCTGTGTGTGCGAGAGTGTGTGTGTGTGTGTGTGAGTGTGTGTTTGTGTGTGTGTGTGTGCATGTGTGTGTGTGTGTGTGTGTGTGTGTGTGTGTGTGTGTGTGTGTGTGTGTAATATCTAAGTGCAATTACCTAATTGTAGTTACAGGATGAGAGCTACGCTCGTGGTGTCCCATCTTCCCAGCACTCTTTGTCATATAACGCTTTGAAACTACTGACGGTCTTGGCCTCCACCACCTTCTCCCCTAACTTGTTCCAACCGTCTACCACTCTGTTTGCGAAAGTGAATTTTCTTATATTTCTTCGGCATCTGTGTTTAGCTAGTTTATATCTATGACCTCTTGTTCTTAAAGTTCCAGGTCTACGGAAATCTTCCCTATCGATTTTATCAATTCCTGTTACTATTTTGTATGTAGTGATCATATCACCTCTTTTTCTTCTGTCTTCTAGTTTTGGCATATTTAATGCCTCTAACCTCTCCTGGTAGCTCTTGCCCTTCAGATCTGGGAGCCACTTAGTAGCATGTCTTTGCACCTTTTCCAGTTTGTTGATGTGCTTCTTAAGATATGAGCACCACACAACTGCTGCATATTCTAGCTTTAGCCTAACAAAAGTCGTGAACAATTTCTTTAGTATATCGCCATCCATGTATTTAAAAGCAATTCTGAAGTTAGAAAGCGTGGCATAAGCTCCTCGCACAATATTCTTTATGTGGTCCTCAGGTGATAGTTTTCTATCTAGAACCACCCCTAGATCTCGTTCTTCATCAGAATTCTTTAAAGATTTCTCACATAATATATAGGTTGTGTGGGGTCTATGTTCTCCTATTCCACATTCCACATAACATGGCATTTATTAACATTAAATTCCATTTGCCAAGTGGCGCTTCATGTACTTATTTTGTCCAGGTCTTCTTGAAGGGCATGACAATCATCTAAGTTTCTTATCCTTCCTATTATCTTAGCATCATCAGCAAACATGTTCATATAATTCTGTATACCAACTGGTAGATCATTTATGTAGACAATAAACATCACTGGTGCAAGAACTGAACCATGTGGTACTCCACTTGTGACATTTCTCCAATCCGATACATTGCCTCTGATTACAGCCCTCATTTTTCTATCAGTCAGAATATTTTTCATCCATGTTAGTAGCGTACCTGTCAGCCCTCCAATATTTTCCAGTTTCCAGAACCTCTTATGTGGAACTCTGTCGAAAGCCTTTTTTAGGTCCAGATAGATGCAGTCAACCCAACCATCTCTTTCCTGTAATATCTCGGTTGCTCGGTCATAGAAACTGAGAAAATTCGATACACAGGATCTTCCAGATCGAAAACCATACTGTCTGTCTGATATTATATCATTTCTCTCCAGGTGTTCTACACATTTAGTTTTAATTATTTTTTCCAATATTTTGACTATTACACTTGTCAATGATACAGATCTATAATTAAGGGGGTCTTCCCTGCTTCCACTTTTGTAGATTGGAACAATGTTAGCGTGTGAGTGTGTGTGTGTGTGTGTGTGTGTGTGTGTGTGTGTGTGTGTGTGTGTGTGTGTGTGTGTGTGTGTGTACTCACCTAGTTGTACTCACCTAGTTGTGTTTGCGGGTTAGCTCTGGCTCTTTGGTCCCGCCTTCAACCGTCAATCAACAGGTGTACAGATTCTGAGCCTATCGGGCTCTGTCATATCTACACTTGAAACTGTGTATGGAGTCAGCCTCCACCACATCACCCTAATGCATTCCATTTGTCAACTACTCTGACACTAAAAAGTTCTTTCTAATGTATCTGTGGCTCATTTGGGCACTCAGTTTCCACCTGTGTCCCCTTGTGCGTGTTCCCCTTGTGTTAAATAGACTGTCTTTATCTACCCTATCAATCCCTTCAGAATCTTGAATGTGGTGATCATGTCCCCCCTAACTCTTCTGTCTTCCAGCGAAGTGAGGTTTAATTCCCGTAGTCTCTCCTCGTAGTCATACCTCTCAGCTCGGGTTCTAGTCTGGTGGCAAACCTTTGAACCTTTTCCAGTTTAGTCTTATCCTTGACTAGATATGGACTCCATGCTGGGGCTGCATACTCCAGGATTGCCTGACATATGTGGTATACAAAGTTCTGAATGATTCTTTACACAAGTTTCTGAATGCCGTTCGTATGTTGGCCAGCCTGGCATATGCCGCTGATGTTATCCGCTTGATATGTGCTGCAGGAGACAGGTCTGGCGTGATATCAACCCCAAGTCTTTTTCCTTCTCTGACTCCTAAAGAATTTCCTCTCCCAGATGATACCTCGTATCTGGCCTCCTGCTCCCTACACCAATCTTCATTACATTACATTTGGTTGGGTTAAACTCTAACAACCATTTGTTCGACCATTCCTTCAGCTTGTCTAGGTCTTCTTGAAGCCTCAAACAGTCCTCTTCTGTTTTAATCCTTCTCATAATTTTAGCATCGTCCGCAAACATTGAGAGAAATGAATCGATACCCTCCGGGAGATTATTTATATATATCAGAAACAAGATAGGACCGAGTACAGAGCCCTGTGGGACTCCACTGGTGACTTCACGCCAATCGGAGGTCTCACCCCTCACCGTAACTCTCTGCTTCCTATTGCTTAGATACTCCCTTATCCACTGGAGCACCTTACCAGCTACACCTGCCAGTCTCTCCAGCTTATGTACCAGCCTCTTATGCGGTACTGTGTCAAAGGCTTTCCGACAATGCAAGAAAATGCAGTCCGCCCAGCCCTCTCTTTCTTGCTTAATCTGTGTCACCTGATCGTAGAATTCTATCAAGCCTGTAAGGCAGGATTTACCCTCCCTGAATCCATGTTGGCGATTTGTCACGAAGTCCCTTCTCTCCAGATGTGTTACCAGGTTTTTTCTCACGATCTTCTCCATCACCTTGCATGGTATACAAGTCAAGGACACTGGCCTGTAGTTCAGTGCCTCTTGTCTGTCGCCCTTTTTGTATATTGGGACCACATTCGCCGTCTTCCATATTTCTGGTAGGTCTCCCGTCTCTAGTGACTTACTATACTCTATGGAGAGCGGCAAGCAAAGTGCCTCTGCACACTCTTTCAGTACCCATGGTGAGATCCCATCTGGACCAACAGCCTTTCTAACATCCAGATCCAGCAGGTGTCTCTTGACCTCCTCTCTCGTAATTTCGAACTCCTCCAAGGCCGCCTGGTTTACCTCTCTTTCTCCTAGCACAGTGACCTCACCCTGTTCTATTGTGAAGACCTCCTGGAACCTCTTGTTGAGTTCCTCACACACCTCTCTGTCATTCTCTGTATACCTGTCCTCGCCTGTTCTAAGTTTCAATACCTGTTCTTTCACTGTTGTTTTCCTTCTGATGTGACTGTGGAGTAGCTTTGGTTCGGTCTTGGCTTTGTTTGCTATATCATTTTCAAAATTTTTCTCTGCTTCTCTTCTCACCCTGACGTACTCATTCCTGGTTCTCTGGTATCTCTCTCTGCTTTCTGGTGCTCTGTTATTCCGGAAGTTCCTCCACGCCTTTTTGTTCAGTTTCTTCGCTTCCATACATGCCCTATTATACCATGGATTCTTCTGTTGCTTCTCGGATTTTTCCCTTTGGGCCGGGATGAACCTGTTTACTGCCTCCTGACACTTTTGGGTAACATAGTCCATCATACCCTGTACAGACTTATCTCTGAGGTCTGTGTCCCAAGGTATTTCACTTAGGAAACTTCTCATCTGTTCATAATTCCCCTTTCGGTATGCCAGCCTTTTGATTCCTAGTTCTTTTTGGGGGGAGATAAGTCCTAGTTCTACCAGGTACTCAAAGTTCAATACACTGTGGTCACTCATTCCCAAGGGCGCTTCCATCTTAACTTCCCTTATATCCCATTCATTTAGGGTAAATATCAAATCAAGCATTGCTGGTTCATCTTCTCCTCTCATTCTTGTTGGTTCTTTGGTGTGCTGGCTTAGAAAGTTTCTTGTTGCCACGTCCAGCAGCTTAGCTCTCCATGTTTCTGGTCCTCCATGCGGGTCTCTGTTCTTCCAATCTATCTTCCCATGGTTGAAGTCTCCCATAATTAGTAGTCCAGATCCATTCCTGCTAGCAACAGAAGCTGCTCTTTCTATTATGTTAATGGTGGCCATGTTGTTTCTATCATATTCCTGTCTAGGTCTTCTGTCATTTGGTGGTGGATTATATATGACTGCGACTATAATTTTTTTCCCTCCATTTGTTACAGTACCTGCTATGTAGTCACTGAAACCTTCACAGCCATAATATCCATCTCCTCAAAATCCCAGCCTTTTCTTACCAGCAGAGCTACACCACCCCCACCTCTTCCTTCCCTCTCTTTCCTCATAACATAATAGTCCTGTGAGAACACTGCATTTGTTATCGTTTTCGTGATCTTTGTTTCTGTGAGGGCTATTATGTCTGGGTTTTCCTCTAGTACCAGTTCAACAAGCTCATTTGCTTTATTTGTAATTCCATCTATGTTAGTGTACATCGCTTTGAGGCTCACTTTCTTCAGTCCCTTCTCAAATCGCCTCCTTGGTGAGTGTTCTGCTGGTGGGGGAGGCTGTTCCATGGGTGTGAGGACCTGTGAGGTGGAGAACAGGGTCTCAGAGGATACTGGGATGAGGGGCGGGGGATCCAGTGAAGGGGGAGGGACAGGGAGGGTATGGGGTGAAAGGGGAGGGAGGACGGGAAGGAAAGGGGGGGGAGAGATTCGGGAGGAGGGGAGGGGTAGAAGGGTGGGGATTGGGTGTGGAGGAGGGATTTGGCTGAACATTTGAGTGGGGGCAGGGAGGGTTTGGGGTAGGGGGTTTTTCTATGCAGAGGAGGGAGGCGGGGTTGTCCTCCCTTCTGGTGTTACTGGGTAGCTGGTTGTGGGTTCCCCCCTCGCCTCTGGGGGTGTTGTGTTGGGAGCTGTGACTTCCTGGTTTTCCCCTCTCGCCCTGTGCCTCTTCCTTGCTTCTGCCGCCACGGCTCTCTCCTCCCTTGTCATGTCTCTCTGGAGGAATACATTTTTTAATTTTCCCACGTTTTTCAGGGAGCTCTTCCTTGATAGGATCTTCTCCTTTGTGTTCTCGTTTGCAAACACTATCTTTATCATTCGGTCTCGGTCTTTGTTGTACCGGCCTAGCCTGAAAACCTTCTCAATGCTATGCTCAGCCCCTTCCATGTCTAGTGCCTTTAGTACTTCATTCACTGCTGCTTTGTCCTTGTCATTCCACTCTGTCCTATTAGATCCTTCCTGCTCCTTAATACCCACAGCAACCACTGATCTGTTCCTTTCCAGCAGTTGGCTAGTGGAGCGTGCCGCCTCCTGCGAGGTGGCTGCTTTCATGGCCACCTCCATCACTGCAGTCATTACTTCAGAGTTATTTTTTTTAGTATTTCAGCAAATGTTGCTTTTATTGTGGTATTCTCATCCAGAAAACTATTACCACCTTCTCCCTGGGTGGTTTTCTGATTCTCAGCCTCGATACCATTCTCTTTGAGGGCTCTAATCTCCTCCTTTGCTGCTGTCAGCTCTCTTTTCAGGTTGCTTATTTCGTTCTTCATTTCCTGCATCATTTCTTGCATCTCACTCCTGATGTCCTCCAGAAACTGGGTGAACATTTCCTTCATCTCGTCACCTTGGCTCTTTCCTGTTCCCCTGGGACCTCTGGCTGCCATGCTTGACCCTGTTGGGATGGGGGAGGGAGAGAGAGAGAGAGAGGAAGAGAGAGAGAAAGAGAGAGAGAAAGGGAGTGATAAAGGGAGAGATAAATGGGTGGGTGGGGGGGGGGGATCCGACCCTTCCACTGAAGTGAGAAGAAAGTAGAAGGGGAGGGGGGGAGATGGGGAGAGAGGCGGGAGGGAGAGAGAGGAGAGGGAGAGAGTGGGTGAGGGAGAGAGCGGGTGAGGGAGAGAGCGGTGAGGGAGAGAGCGGGTGAGGGAGAGAGGTGGGGGAGGTGTGTGTGTGTGTGTGGGCAGAGAGGGAGGGGGAAGGAAAGAGAGGGAGGGAGAGGGGGAGGGAGGGGGAAGGAAAGAGAGGGAGGGAGAGGGGGGAGGGAGGGAGGAAAGAGGGAGGGAGAGGGGAGGGAGGGAGCGAGGGAGAGAGAGAGAGAGAGAGAGAGAGAGAGAGAGAGAGAGAGAGAGAGAGAGAGAGAGAGAGAGAGAGAGAGCAGGAGAGAGAGCAGGAGAGAGATAATGGAGAGAGGGAGTGGGAGAGAGGGAGAGTGGGGAGGGGAAGAGTGTGTGTATGGGCGATGCAGGGGACTGGGGGTGGGGGGGGCAGAGATGGCGACTAAGTCAGGTCAGGTCAGATGGTGGGGTCAAGAGGGGGGGGATAGAAAGGTCCTATCCCAGGTGTTGATGCCTTTTCCCCTGACTGAACAATTGTGTGTGTGTGTGTGTGTGTGTGTGCACGTGTGTGTGTGCACGTGTGTGTGTGTCTGTTTTAGCGTGTGCACACTTGTGTGCGTGTATACGTACGTGGGCGGGCGAGCTTGTATGTGTCAAGATATCCCTTATGCGTTATCTCTGCCTAAATGAGCCACTCGGAGATTTTTAAATATATATGATATCCTGAACGAGAATTTGATAATCTTTTACCTCAATCTGTACACCTGATTAATTGACCAGAGAGGGGTACATACCAGTCTGCCTCCCGCTCACACAACCAGATGAGTAAGCGATGTATGATGACGATGGTTATCCGTCGTTGTCTCCCACTAGGTGATTCACTAAGTGCTGGTAGATTGATGCGGTCGGTTCTTCTCTGTCTACACAAAGCTCTGGAGTCAGTCACTGTATCGTTATGTGACAGATCACTAATTCACTGTACCACTGATCACAGTCACCACTCACAGCACACTCAGGTAGTTCCACGGCGGGGCGTCCCACCCGGTCAGGTCACACACTTACATGCACCGGTGATGCCCTAGCTCCACTTTTGGTTTCTTCGCCAAATCTTCGCACTATCGCTAGGGATATGACTATGCTATGTTGCACCCTGCTAGCTACACACTGCGAGAGGCCAAATACTATGATCTAGCCTCTATACTCCTTCAATGTCCCGAGAAATTGACGAATTTCCGCGGACCTCACTAATCGCGTGTGTCTCCTACCGTCTCCCGCGCGCGACTCTGAGACACACATACACACACACGCGACGCGCATGTGTGTATGTGTGTGTGTGTGTGTGTGTGTGTGTGTGTGTGTGTGTGTGTGTGTGTGTGTGTGTGTGAGTGTGTGTGTTTGTGTGTGTGTACTCACCTATTTGTGCTTGCGGGGGTTGAGCTTTGGCTCTTTGGTCCCGCCTCTCAACTGTCAATCAACTGGTGTACAGATTCCTGAGCCTACTGGGCTCTATCATATCTACATATAAAACTGTGTATAGAATCAGCCTCCACCACATCACTGCCTAATGCATTCCATCCGTTAACTACTCTGACACTAAAAAAGTTCCTTCTAACCTCTGTGGCTCATGTGGGTACTCAGTTTCCACCTGTGTCCCCTTGTTCGCGTCCCACCAGTGTTGAATAGTTCATCCTTGTTTACCCGGTCGATTCCTCTGAGGATTTTGTAGATTGTGATCATGTCTCCCCTTATTGTTCTGTCTTCCAGTGTCGTAAGGTGCATTTCCCGCAGCCTTTCCTCGTAACTCATGCCTCTTAGTTCTGGGACTAGTCTAGTGGCATACCTTTGGACTTTTTCCAGCTTCGTCTTGTGCTTGACAAGGTACGGGCTCCATGCTGGGGCCACATACTCCAGGATTGGTCTTACATATGTGGTGTACAAGATTCTGAATGATTCCTTACACAGGTTCCTGAACGCTGTTCTGATGTTAGCCAGCCTCGCATATGCCTCAGACGTTATTCTTTTTATGTGGGCTTCAGGAGACAGGTTTGGTGTGATATCAACTCCTAGATCTTCCTCTTGGTTCGTTTCATTAAGTACTTCACCTCCAATTCTGTATCCTGTGTCTGGCCTCCTATTTCCACTACCTAGTTTCATTTCTTTGGATTTACTTGGGTTGAACTTCAACAGCCTAGGTGTTGTTGGACCATTCACTCAGTCTGTCTAGGTCATCTTGTAGCCTCCTACTATCGTCCTCAGTTTCAATCCTCCTCCTCCTCAGTCTCAATCTGTGTGTGTGTGTGTGTGTGTGTGTGTGTGTGTGTGTGTGTGTGTGTGTGTGTGTGTGTGTGTGATTGTGTGTATTCACCTAACTGTATTCCCTAGCTGTGTTTGCGGGGGTTGAGCTTTGCTCTTTCGGCCCGCCTCTCAACGGTCAATCAACTGTTTACTAACTACTTTTTTTTTTTTTCCTACACCACACACACACACACACACAGGAAGCAGCCAGTGACAGCTGACTAACTCCCAGGTACCTATTTACTACTAGGTAACAGGGGCATTCAGGGTGAAAGAAACTTTGCCCATTTGTTTCTGCCTCGTGCGGGAATCGAACCCTCGCCACAGAATTACGAATCCTGCGCGCTATCCACCAGGCTACGAGGCCCCTACTCGAGGCTGTTCCTCTCTCGGAACTCGGGGCCCCTACGAGGCCCCGAGTTCTTGTGTGTGTGAGTGCGTGTGTGTGTGTGTACTCACCTAGTTGTACTCACCAAGTTGTGCTTGCGGGGATTGAGCTCTGGCTCTTTGGTCCCGCCTCTCAACCGTCAATCAACAGGTGTACAGGTTCTTGAGCCTATTGGGCTCTATCATATCTACATTGAAACTGTGTATGGAGTCAGCCTCCACCACATCACTTCCTAATGCATTCCATTTGTCAACCACTCTGACACTAAAAAAGTTCTTTCTAATATCTCTGTGGCTCATTTGGGCGCTCAGTTTCCACCTGTGTCTCCTAGTGCGTGTGCCCCTTGTGTTAAATAGCCTGTCTTTATCTACCCTATCAATTCCCTTGAGAATCTTGAATGTGATGATCATGTCCCCCT
This sequence comes from Procambarus clarkii, assembly GCF_040958095.1. Classification (NCBI taxonomy): domain Eukaryota; kingdom Metazoa; phylum Arthropoda; class Malacostraca; order Decapoda; family Cambaridae; genus Procambarus; species Procambarus clarkii. Next base: position 427,892 of record NW_027189139.1, on the reverse strand, counting down.
AACTCTTCTGTCTTCCAGCGAAGTGAGGTTTAATTCCCGTAGTCTCTCCTCGTAGCTCATACCTCTCAGCTCGGGTACTAGTCTGGTGGCAAATCTTTGAACCTTTTCCAGTTTAGCCTTATCCTTGACAAGATATGGACTCCATGCTGGGGCTGCATACTCCAGGATTGGCCTGACATATGTGGTATACTAAGTTCTGAATGATTCTTTACACAAGTTTCTGAATGCTGTTCGTATGTTGGCCAGCCTGGCATATGCCGCTGTTGTTATCCTCTTGATATGTGCTGCAGGAGACAGGTCTGGCGTGATATCAACTCCCAAGTCTTTTTCCTTCTCTGACTCCTGAAGAATTTCCTCTCCCAAATAATGCCTTGTATTTGGCCTCCTGCTCCCTGCACCTATCTTCATTATATTACATTTGGTTTGGTTAAGCTCTAACAACCACTTGTTCGACCATTCCTGCAGTTTGTCTAGGTCTTCTTGAAGCCTCAAACAGTCCTCTTCTGTCTTAATCCTTATCATAATTTTGGCATCGTCTGCAAACAATCTGCAAAACAAGGCTTTCCGACAATCCAAGAAAATGCAGTCCGCCCAGCCCTCTCTTTCTTGCTTAATCTGTGTTACCTGGTCATAGAATTCTATTAAGCCAGTCAGGCAAGATTTACCCTCCCTGAACCAATGTTGTCGATTTGTCACGAAGTCCCTTCTCTCCAGATGTGTTACCAGGTTTTTCTCACGATCTACTTCATCACCTTGCATGGTATACAAGTTAAGGACACTGGCCTGTAGTTCAGTGCCTCTTGCCTGTCGCCCTTTTTGTATATTGGGACCACATTCGCCGTCTTCCATATTTCTGGTAGGTCTCCCGTCTCCAGTGACCTACTATACACTATGGAGAGTGGCAAGCAAAGTGCCTCTGTACACTCTTTCAGTACCCATGGTGAGATCCCATCTGGCTCAACAGCCTTTCTAACATCCAGGTCCAGCAGGTGTCTCTTGACCTCCTCTCTCGTAATTTCAAACTCTTCCAAGGCCGCCTGGTTTACTTCCCTTTCTCCTAGCACAGTGACCTCACCTTGTTCTGTTGTGAAGACCTCTTGGAACCTCTTGTTGAGTTCATCACACACCTCTTTGTCATTCTCTGTATACCTGTCCTCGCCTGTTCGAAGTTTCACTACCTGTTCTTTCACTGTTGTTTTCCTTCTGATGTGACTGTGGAGTAGCTTTGGTTCGGTCTTGGCTTTGTTTGCTATATCATTTTCATAACCTTTCTCTGATTCTCTTCTCACCCTGACATACTCATTCCTGGTTCTCTGGTATCTCTCTCTGCTTTCTGGTGTTCTGTTATTCCGGAAGTTCCTCCACGCCCTTTTGTTCAGTTTCTTTGCTTCCATACATGCCCTATTATACCATGGATTCTTCTATTGCTTCTCGGATTTTTCCTTTTGGCCGGGATGTATATGCTTACTGCCTCCTGACACTTTTGGGTGGCATAGTCCATCATATCTTGTACAGACTTAGCTCTGAGGTCTGTGTCCCAAGGTATTTCCCTTAGGAGCTTCTCATCTCCTCATAATTTCCCTTTCGGTATGCCAGCCTTTTGTTTCCTAGTTCTTTTTTGGGGGGATAATTCCTAGCTCTACCAGGTACTCAAAGTTCAATACACTGTGATCACTCATTCCCAAGGGTGCTTCCATCTTGACTTCCCTTATATCCCACTCATTTAGGGTAAATATCAGATCAAGCATTGCTGGTTCATTCTCTCCTCTCATTCTTGTTGGATCCTTGATGTGCTGGCTTAGAAAGTTTCTTGTTGCCACGTCCAGCAGCTTAGCTCTCCATGTTTCTGGCCCTCCATGCGGGTCTCTGTTCTCCCAATCTATCTTCCCATGGTTGAAGTCCTTCATGATTAGTAGTCCAGATCCATTCCTACTAGCAACAGAAGCTGCTCTCTCCATTATGTTAATGGACTTAACTTGGCTTGAGTATCATCCTCATACATTGCCAGTTCAGACATGATTTGTTACATTTCCTCAGGGTTGTGTTTACTGCTGTTTGTGTTGGCAAGGGGTTTACTTCGGTAAAATTCAATCAATCTTTTCATATCATCGAATTTGTTATCAGCCACCAATGGAGAGATTTCCATATGGGTAAAATCAATTGGAGACTCTAGTGACAAATTCTCAAATATATTGAGTAGTCTTGTCAGGTGACGTTTAAGGGCTGCTAGGGCACGTTTTGTTTACTCTGGATCAGCCATGGTGGCTGATTGATTCCATAGCTTCTAAATGAAGATAACTGGGGTACTGATTCATTGAGGTAAACAATTTTGAGTAGTAATAGCCTAGGATTAATATCCAGCCACCACGCTATATCCTACCTCTCGTTGGGGTTGGCACATTAAAAGTAAATTTACATATATAATCACACAAATAATTTGACTGGTGACCAGTGTCACTGTAGGAATACCTTTGGCTAGCCTATCATTATCACTATTCGAAGGATTAGAGACACCAATGAAGATTCAAAAATGAAAATGTTATAGATAAAATATAAATGAAAATAGTAATTATTAATATAATATGAGTAATCTAATTATATGTACAGCACAACTCGTGTTGGTATTGATCCTACCCTTTCTGGGGTCTGCACAATGTTTAAATGATTATTAGGTTGTTCAATGTTTAGCTCAACACTGGACAAGTTGGGCATCCTACCCTATATAAGGGTTGGCAACATAAAATTGATATATTAGTGTTCAGTAAAGACGAAGGTGCAATATTTTATCTGGGTTTTATTTATATGTTAAATGTTTCTCTCTAAACTTAAGAGAAATTTATATACATTTATGTCTAGTAGCCTCACATCAACTGCGTTTGATATTTAATTGTGATAATAAATTTGCTAAGTGATGAATTTGTACGTTGTGTGTTTGTCTATCTTCTCTTCCTTAACATTCCATAACATGCCATTTATTCACATTAATTTCCATTTGCCAAGTGGTGCTACATACACTAATAGTTTTCAGGTCTTCTTGAAGGGCATAACAATCGTCTATGTTTTTAATCTTTCCTAGTATCTTAGCATCATCAGCAAACTTATTCTTATAATTCAATATATCTTCTAATAGGTTGGTTATGCATACAATGAAGATTACTAGTGCATGAAATAAGCCCTGTGGTACTCCCCTTGTGACTTTTCTTCAGTTTGATAAATTGCTTCTGATTACTGCCCTCCACATTCTGTTCGTTAGAAAATTTGTCATCCATGTTAGAACCCTCCTTGTAACTCCTCCAGTATCTTCCACTTTCCAGAACTACATCTTAAATGAGACTCTGTCAAAAGACTCTTTTTAAGTGTAGATATATGCAGTCAACCCAACCATCTATTTCCTGTGAAATCTCTGTGGCTCTATCATAGAAACAAGTTAATTTTTTACACAGGAAGTTCCACATCGAAAACTATACTATCAGTCCTATTAGTCATATTATTTTTCTCCAGGTGTTCTACCTATTTCATTTTAATTATTTTGAGTACTACACTTGCCAATAATACAGGTCAATAATGAAGGGGTCTTCAATGCTGACACTTTGTGAAATGGAACTATGTTAGGATTTACCCATATTTAATTGTGCTTCAGTACACAGAAATGTCTGAAAAATTAATTGTAATGGTTCAGGAAGCCCTTAAAATTACATGAATATTACACGTTTATATAATCATTATTAAATATTTTCTTGTTAATTCCCCAAAATTTTATATTTCATTGACTTCAGAGATGGTATAACTCAACTATATTACACCATAACACACTATACAATACCACTTATTAAATTAGGAGTACACCAAATAATTAAGCAGAATTGTTATATTCCTAAAAATCATTATCTAGTAAAAATATTTGTTTTATAGTAGCTTAGAAATATAGTGAAGAAATGGAAATATTTTCAATGAAACTAGATTGAACTAGGGTTACTACCCAGGAAGGCTAAGGGGATGTAAATATCACAGGATTCAAAGTAAATACCAAATTCACCAGTACTTGGATAATTTAAAAGTGTAGTTCGATTGTTTCGATATAACAAATGCATATGGCAATAAAGTACTGTTACATCAAATACATAATAAGAAGACAACAGAAAAATAATAAATTTGAAAAGTCCAGGGGCCAGATTCACGAAAGAACTTACGCAAGCACTTACGGACCTGTACATCTTTTCTCAATCTTTGGCGGCTTTGTTTCCAATTATTAAACAGCTAATGAGCTCCGAAGCACTAGAAAGCTGTTTATAACAATAACAACAGTTGAATGGGAAGTTTTCATGCTTGTAAACTGTTTAATAAATGTAACCAAAGCCGTCAAAGATTGAGGAAAGATGTACACGTTCGTAAGTGCTTGCGTAAGTTCTTTCGTGAATCTGGCCCCAGCAGCGTATGTCAGAAAACCCGACACCATTTACTAACATTAAATACAATAGGAATATTGTATTAGGCAGATAATATTGCTGCTGTTGTATGCACAAGTTACCCCATACAAAATGTAGCACAGTGGAAGTTTCCGTCAATAGAAAACAAGATATCATTGCCATATAGCGCTATAAATTCACCAGCTATTCTGTTGGGAGTTATTCTTAATACTGCAGTCTTTGGACTAATACATCATAAAAACATCTCATTTGAATTTATTTAATAATCAGAATCAAAATGGGATAAATGTGACCTTTCTAGCAATTACTGACATCTGGACAAGGTGAGCCAGGCGTCAGAGGTGGAAGGGAGGTCAACCATTGTTGTTAGACTGAGTCGCTTGGAGCAAATTCAGCTCCTATAATTCTCCCTTGGACAAAGTGTTATGGATATCAATTAGTGCTTTTTCCATCAGTCACATCTAAACAATGGAAGTGTCCTTTCCGAAATCTTATCTAAGTCATTTCTGGCCAGTAATGTCAGATACATAGGATTAATTCCGGTTAGGATGTGAGGCAACGACTCAACCCAGGTAATTAATCCTTGGTCTAATAATCCTTAATCTAATAATATAACAAATGTTTCATCTGAAATAGCTGTTATATATTTGAATTCTGGCTTTACAGCTAGTGCCATTGACAAGAATAATAAAAGAGGAAGCAGTACAGTTGCTTGGTACTCCATTACAGGAATGGAGACACTAGCTTACATTTCGAAGATTATTGATGCCTTCATTCATGTTTATACCTAGTGGACTAAGCCTACTCTTAGTATATATATATATATACTAAAACCAGAAATTATACTAAAACCAGAAAAACGGCCAGCCTACTCATGAGAAACTCTCCAGACACAAAAACAGAACGCTTTAAAAGAGACTAACGTCGTCTATGCCTTCAAATGCCCTCTTGCGGACTGTAAGCTCCAAAAAACCCAGTATATAGGCAAGACAAAACATCTCTTTCTAGGCGTTTAACGATGCATAAGCAACAGGGCTCCATTAAGGAACATATAATCTCTTCCCACAACCAAACCATCGCCAGAGAAATCCTAGTAAACAACACAGAAATCATCGATAGATACAGCGATAGCAGGCGGCTTGACGTTTGCGAGGCACTGCACATTAAGAAGCCAACACCAGCAATCAACAGCCAATTAATGCACAACTATATTCTACCCACCTCAAGACTCCGCTCCAATATAGAAGCATCAAGAAATATGGACCAATAGGCTTTCTACAATCACTTCCATTTCAATAGCCATTGTTTCGTGTTCTGTCTTGTGTTGATGAAATTAATACCCTATTAAATACCACCTCACCCCATCCACCTCACTCAAAAGTAGATATAAACAAATCGGAGATATGTAAAGTTCTATTCAGTTGTGTATGTGTAAAGTCTTTGAAAATGTAATCAGTTTACGAAACGCGCTCAAGTGTCGCGTCAGACTAGAAATAAAAATGAGTTTTGGAGAAATGATTTTTAATTACCTCCAACAGTGAAAAATAATGTATGAAAGATTGAGAAAATTCGTGTTAGAATTATTAATCTTACTTTTTCGGTCATATATTAATAATATATGTCTACAGGAAAGACTGCTACCAATATAAATATATATAATATATATATATATATATAATATATATTATAATATATATATATATATATATATATATATATATATATATATATATATATATATTATATATATATATATATATATAATATATATATATATATATATATATATATATATATATATATATATATATATATATATATATATATATGCAATTACGATCACAAAACACTGATCATTTTTATGCTGAAAATCCACAGAGAAATATGAAATGAGGTGAACGTTTCGGCTTGTTAAAGCCTTTGTCAACACCAGACTGACTAAGGAGAAGGGAAGGGGGAGGATATATAGGCCGACACCTGACCAACCCATCCCTAGGGAAAGAATTAACCAAAAACAGGTATAGCTTAGCTTAGAATGGTCAAAGAGGATTAAGCGGTCAGAGAATAAGGATGAAAGATTAAAGAAAAGCCTCATGAACACACAATATATGAATATACAATTATAATGAGACATTGTGATCCTCTCTATCAGAATTGTTTCTTAAACTGTTGTGCAATATTTTAACTTAAAAATGGATCAAGTTTGTACATACCAGTACTAACATTAAGAAGATTTGGACACTGACTGATTAGAGCAGACTCAATCAAATTCCGTTCCACGAAATCCCCACAATTGGTAATGCTTTTTGCCCCATTCCAGTTAATATTGTGATCGCATAAACTCGTATGTAGATACAATGCATTAGACGTTTGGGCAGTTCTAATACTATAAGCATGTTGTGACAACCGCAATTGTAAGGACTTTCCTGTTTGTCCAAGGTACACAGAATCACAATCATTGCAGGGAATCGAATACACACAACCTGCTGTGTCAGGGGAGTTTTTTATTAAATTGGATTTGATCGTACTATTAGTGAACACCAAATTTATATTAAGTTTCTTAAAAATCAGAGACAATTTTTCAAGTCCACTCGCATAAGGTACCACCAATGAGTTAATAATTTTTGGTTTCGCCTTAGGGACGTGATTATAAAACGTACGCTTGGCTTGTACAAACGAGAAATCCAAAAACCTCTTAGGATATTGTAAACTCTTCCCAATTTCATATATTTTAGCAATCTCTTCATCAAAAAACTCAGGGCTGCAAACCCTCAAAGCTCGTAGAAACATTCCTGAAAATACTGCCTGTTTAACTTTACTATGATGATTCGAATAAAAATGAACATACGACCCCACGTTGGTAGGTTTCCTATACACATTAAATTTGAACTTTCTAGTGACTCTATGAATCATAATGTCCAAAAACGGAAGAGTACCATTCTCCTCAGTCTCACAAGTGAATTTTATTGAAGGTACCAAAGAACTGAGTTCATTAAGAAAAAACTATCTGGTCTTTGTTGCACGGCCATAAGCACAAAATATCATCAACATACCTAAACCAAACTACATTAGCCGGGATAATCCTGGATAAAATTTTTGTTTCAAAGAATTCCATATACAAATTGCTTAAAACTAGGAACAGGGGATTGCCCATCGCCATACCAAATGTTTGTTTGAAAAATTTTCCATTAAAACTAAAATAATTGTTTTATACACAATTTAATAAGTTCCAATACTTTATTGGTCTGCAAGCTCAAATTATATTTAGGCAGTTCCTCACGTAGAAATTCTAACAGATCATCAACAGGAACTTTAGTGAATAAAGCGGTCACATCGAAACTTATAAGTTTAAAATCAAAATTTAAATTCAGTGTGGATAGCTTATTAACTAAGTCCACATTGTTTGTCAAGTGTGAGTTGGAAATAGTACCAACTATAGGGGACAAAACTTTGACTAACCACTTAGAGAGTTTATAAGCTGCCGAACCAATTGAACTAATAATCGGCCTTGCCGGATTATATGGCTTATGAGTTTTATAAGACCATACATGTAAGGAAGAGAGGGGGATCGACTTGTTAGCCTAGATATCAACTCTTTATCGCCTTTACACACAGTTTTAAGAGTTTTGTTAAAATGTGCAATCACTTTTTCAGTGGATCTCTGTTAACTAATAGATAAGTATCCCTGTCTTCCAAGAGTAACTCCATTTTTCGGACATAGTCATCTTTATTCATAATAACTACTGCATTTGACTTATCAGCCTTGGTAATATGTAATGAACTATCTTTTTTGAGATTTTTGAACGCATGAACAAATCGACTTGGACAATTAGGAACAGAATTGTTCCTAATTGTTCATGTTCTGTTCCTAATTAGGAACAATTGTTCAATTAATAAATTGTTCAATTAGAAATAATTGTTCAATTCTGTTCCTAATTGGGAAGAGAATTGTTCCTTAGTCAGTCTGGTGTTGACAAAGGCTTTAACAAGCCGAAACGTTCACCTCATTTCATATTTCTCTGTGGATTTTCCCATATATATATATATATATATATATATTATATATATATATAATAATATATATATATAATATATATATATATATATATATATAATATATATATATATATATATATATAAACGGCACTAGGCTTCTGCTCAGTTTTCAGCCCTTAGCCTACTGCCTCCTCACTGCTTGGTTTGCCTAACTAGAATATAAAGAATTTCTTCACAAGAAATATTAGATTTTCTCACCTTGCATTGCATCACTCACGCCATATGTACTCATGCACTCCTGCATATATCAAAGTGTCTCTACAATCCTCCGCTCTATGTCCTGAGGCCCACCACTAAGAACGACTGTCTTTTGGTCCTCAAAATATTAGGTAGGTACTCCTGCAGTTTCCAGTATCTGCTGCTACTTGAAATCCCACTCAATGTCTGTGAAGTTCCTCTAAGCAGCTTTGTTACGGCCCTCTCGGGTCGCAACCGGGTTCTTACTCTGATGTTGTTAGAGGTAGGGTATCCGGCCCCAAGCTAGTAGTGGCTTTAAGGGATGTGATCCGTAACGCAAGTAAATTAAAGGGGAAGGGACATAAAGGCAAAAACTTAATATAATATAATTAATACCATCCCATAAATACTATATAAACGATTACACGGGGGGGGGGGTATAAACACTAGAATGCACAACGTAGTCTTCTTCTGAAGACCCTGGACGTTCACGGTGCTCACGAAGCTAAGCTCTTGGTGCTCTTGTGGCCTTATGATGAATCCTTCGATCCTGACGAGTCTACCCTGGCCACAGGCCAGCCAAATCACAGTTCCACTGGGGGCACCGTCGTGGAGGCCATCAACCACAAGTCCAGCCGGTAGCTGGCAGGTTCCAATCAGCGACGCTGGTTAGGCCACTCCACGATCGATACTAAGGTCGCGAACCCTAGTCAGGAGCCTCGTGTGATCCCACAGACCACTCTCCTCGCCACAACACCCCAGTGATTAAGCGTCTCCACCAGTCAGTCCCGGGTACTACAATCCTTCAACTGCCACTTCACAGGCAGGGTAACACCACAGTGTTCATGGGGGGTGACTCACAGTTGCTTCAGCAAACACTTGGAGACCAGTCGGCTGCCTTGGGTAGACTGCTCCAATTTCCCTTACAGCAGTCCCAGGTCGACTCTGTAATCAGACACGTCATCAGTAACGATTTCACACTAGGGCACGTCACTTACCGGCTCAGACCCAAACGCCCACCTATCCAATCCATAGATGGCGTTGCTGTCTGAGCGCCACCTCACCAGAGGTCAGCAGCGGCTGTGTTATGAGCTGATTAGGACGGGAAACTAGCCCTTGTGGCTGGTATTTCCTGTCCTCACTTGATGGCGCCGTCCATTTGGAGGGGGTTTCGGGAGCTGACCCACAGATGGCGTGGTCGTCACTGCTCCGTGCTCGGACGTTGGGCTCGGGTCGTAACAAGCTTCAATAACGACACGTGTAGATCCACTACACTCGAAGTTCTATATTAACACTGAAGCTCTGCTCCACTACTGAAGTTCACCATGTAATCTTCATCAGACACGGAGCTCCTTCACGAACTTCTCCCCCACACAAACCTAATTCCATTACCAAACCCTAATAACAATTTCCCTAGCAACACATAATTAATATATATTTACATTAATATCGCCATGACATCTCCTTACCGGTCTTTCTGAGATGGGTCCTCCCCCATTCCTAGGCGAGTTCACACCGAAATCAACCTTTGAGGCGTACCCCTGGGGCTAAGCCCCCAAGTCGCAGGGTTGCCAGATTGGGCCACAAGTAGCGAATTGGGCTACTTTTGAGAACCCCGCGCTCCCATATTTTTAATTTCGCTACTTGCGACATTTTGGGCTAGTTTAAAAGCAAGTTGGGCTACTTTGGGCTATTAATATTAAAAAACTCAATGATGATTATTTATGCTTTAATAATATAATGTGTACAAATCACAGCCGCGTCCAACAGCCTGACTGACTAGACCACTTACCCCAGGAGGCCTGGTCCCAGACCGGCCCCCTGGGGGCATTGATACTAGGAATCTTCGAAAGAAAAAGTAACCGCAAGGCAAGGTAATCAATCCTCCCCAGGGGCCATAGATTTCCCAACCTTAATTGTAATTAATACTTCATCTCAAAAGCTACACCTGGTTAAACAGATCTTCATTAAGGGGAGAAAGTTATCTAGAAATTTCCAGATTGATAAATGATTGGAAAGATCCCTTACAGTTAATACCTTTGTCAGGAAGACGATGGTTGGCAAGGAGTGGTAATGTAAAGCGGCTGTTAGATCAGTGGGATTCTTTAACCACTCATTACCAAATAGCTTTTTTCCTCTTGTGATAAATATGTTACAAGGCAACTATTTTCAATGTACGCTGATCCCTCCAATGGGCTATATTTCACATGTCTCAAACCAATCCTAAATGATTTTGAAAGGATGAATTTACTTTATCAAAAAGATGAAGCAGTCAGTATAGCCTCACACTGTCTTAGAAAAATTCACTCCTGGAATACTCAGAAGAATCGTGCATCCTCATCATGCAAAGCTTCATGTTAATTTGGACTACATTTCTATGTATCTGCCCCTGGAGAAAGTTGACTTTGGTTACGAATTTTCAACACTTCGGGCCACTAACAGACTAAACAATTTTATAACCCAGGAAAAGTTTCAAATTATTAAAGAAAGATGCGATAATTTTTTAGTGAAAGCTTGCAAATAGCTTCTTTCTCGTATTCTTAGTAATGTTGAAACTTTAAAAAAGGTGAAAAATCTGTTACCTGTCATATGCCTTAGCCACACACGGCCACCATTTTCAAAACTAACATTAGTATTAGCTGACCAATCTAAGCTTATTGAAATTGAAAGTCAGCGGCCCCTACTGTTAACCAATGACTAGTCCAACATTTGTGAGGGACAAATTCCGACATCTGAATCGTCACTTTAGACCAAGACAATAACTGTTAAGAACGCTGCTGGCGATCCTATACTGATTGACCTCGCCCAGTTTGCCTTGAAAATATACAGCTTGCCAATCAGTAATGTCCTGGTTGAACGGGTATTTTTGAGAGTAACGTCTGTGAAAACTAAACTGAGAAATGGAATGAGACTTGAGCTTTTGACATCAATCTTGAGAACTAAAACATATCTCTAAGAATATGTAACTTGTTGCTCGTCATTTGAACCACTCATGTCAATGCTTAAATATGAGTCTGTAATATACAAGAACGAGGTTGTGGATGCAGATCAAGATCTTGATAATCTTCAACTGTAAAGATGTGGAAGGACTCCACACCCATTATGCTTCATACAGTAAATCCTCCAAGAGCACTCCTCCAAGGAGTGCCGGACCAACCGGGCTGTGGTGGGTATGTGGGCCTGCGGGCCGCTCCAAGCAACAGCCTGGTGGACCAAACTCTCACAAGTCGAGCCTGGCCTCGGGCCGGGCTTGGGGAGTAGAAGAACTCCCAGAACCCCATCAACCAGGTATCAACCAGGTAAATATTGGTAAGTTATCCTATTATCATATTGATTAAATATATATATGCAGAGATAATATTAACAAAACAATTAAAATCGTTTTATGTACTCTATATATCATAATATATTACTTTGAAACCCGTATTAGTCACTAAACAAAAAATTGGGCTATTCTTATTACAAATTCGCTACTTTTAGACCTTCAGCTCGCTACTTTCAGCAGTTTGGATCTGGCAACCCTGCTTGGTCGCTCACTGACCTCCGGAGAGCAAGCATGCGTCACTCTCACCTCCAACATGTCCCATCATCTCTAATTCCTTATATATTCTTACTATCTTCATGAAATATCTAACAAATGTTCGTAAACGTCTCTTATTATCACCAGGAACACGATCGATTAATAATAAACTATCTATCAACTAATTAAGTGCACTCAGTGCAGAAAGTGACGATCTGGCGACACTTGCTCTGGGCGCTCCAAAATGGCGCTACGCTTGATCGTCCACCAAAATCCTTTTGGACTGTCTCTCGAAGCTTCCCTTCAGTCTTGTCTTGAGAGCACGATGTCGCCTGGCAGGCTTCACAGAGAAACACCTGCTTACTGTCTTCCACCCGAAGGATAACACACATTAGGGTCCACAGAGTATACGACCATCATGTAGGCTTCAGGCCGTCCCTAATATTATTCCTGATCACTGAGAAATGACTTACGACGTCCCAAAAGCATTTCCCTCACACTTTGTAATATGTAGCCTTCACTCATCCACTAAACTGGGAACTATATTGTTCCTTCTTCCCAGGAGGAATCCGACGTACGTCCATTCCTGACGACTGTAGCAACTCAAGTGACGCATTACGACTTCCATCTGCGTCACGTCACGTAACAAAATGTAAACATTTTGACATTTTGACTCTCACTCACTTCTATAAGATGCTTGTCCTCTGCTGGTTTTCTTTTCGGTCCTAATTCACCGACGTTTACTCTATTCAGTTCCTTTCCCAGACTTCTAACTATAGTCAGGTGGGTAGAATAACTCTCACAAGGCACCTACCTCACTTGGGTACCTGGGGTTCATAACAATAGTGTCCTTCCTTGGGGCCATCATTGGTTACAACTTCGATGAATTTGTTATCGAGTTGTTGTTGTATTATGCCCTGGTACAATTTCAGGTTCCCAGGTTGACTATTTAAGTGCAACACCTAAGACCTTAATGATGCCAGTAAGTCGTGAAATGATTTACTGGCATCTAAAGATGATTCAGCTTCCATGGTAACCTGACCCAGTATTGGTTGTCCCAGTAGACAAATGAGTCCAGGTATTGATTGTATGTACAGTCGTCATCTGGACTAGGTTGTTCAGGGACGATCCCTATGGTGGCTAGATTTTATAATTTATGTACAGAGGGATCTCCGAATTCTCTGAATCTTCAGAGACAAGTCTCTAAATTTAAGTGGTGACTGTTCTCAACCTAGTAACGCCACCATCTCTAGGTTGACATGTTGGTTGTCTAAAGATGTGGGTTGTTTCAAACTCAAAACTGAACCAGTGAGCAAATTGCCTCCCACAGACAGTAACAGGTTCATTTCCTGCTTTTAGAGTGATGAGAATTTGTGGAGATGTGAGAACTAGTGAGAATTTATGGTAATATTCTGAACGTACAAGGAATCCAATGCTGAAGAGGTGGTCAGACGTGATTTTGTTATCAGGCAACTTAATTCCCCTTTCTTGTAATTACTTGGCTGTTGTCCCTAGACCATGATCATATTGGTCGGATGGGATTTTGTCTACTACAATGGCTTATACAGGTGCACATAACCGCCTAAATATACTAATGGTTAGACCACTTTCAGACTTGGGGTCCTGTGTTGGTCAGGAACCCTGTTATATTTAGTTTTTCCTGTGCAAAAGGTTTCAATTTTAAGTTATCTGCCACTTCTTGGGTGACAAATGTTTTTTGGGACCGTTGGTCAAAAAATCCGTGGGTGTTGACCTCAGCCATACTGTTTTTTTATTGTAACCTGGGCAGTTGGCAAAGTCACATTTTTCTTAGACTTTGTCGACACGGCACTTATATCCTTTCGTTCTTTGCAGAACAGGACGGTGATGGAAGCCTCTTCCTCCACCTTGGCTTTGGAGAACTTTAATTTTATGTCCCCACACAGTACTGAGTAGTGTTGCCCTTTATCGCACCTGTTGCAGGTTTGCAGTTGGGTTGTACATGTATCGGTGTTAAACAACCTGAGGCACTTAGTGCATTTATGCAATTCCTTGAGTCGCTTTACACGTGTAGTACGGTCAAGGTAATTAGTGCAGTGGTATATGGAATGTTCTTTATTACAGAATAAACATGTAATCCAGCCTACAGCACATTTGGGAGTCACCACCTTTAGTGAAACAGTAACTGTAGACTGTAGCAAGTAGATTATGCCAATAATATACTTGCTCTAAACTCATGAGCTTAATGAGAGAGAGTAGAACATTTCTCAGTAGCACTATAATTAATGACTAAACTCAAATCATTTCCGTAAATACAGTTAACATTCCTTCCAACCTATTGGATTAAGTTCAGATGAGGTGTAGTTCAATCATATAAGCGATCAAGAAGTGTGTAATCATCAGTACAATTTCCACAGTGATTCAGTTAACTTCACTACATACACTTGGGAATTGCCACACACTTTCTACCTCAAGAATGTAGTGCTCGGCATATTCAGTTCTAACCGACCCCAAGATGCTTTGGCTTTGACACAGAGCTCGATGCAGTCGGAGTCTACTGTCTGCTCTGTATCGAAGTTGAAGCGTCTTGGGGTCGGATAGAACTGAATATGTCGAGTGCTACATTCTTGAGGTAGAAAGTGTTTGGTAACTCCAAGCGTATGAACTGAAGTTAACTGAATCACTGTGGAAATTATTCTGATGATTATTCGCTTCTCGATCGCTTATATGTTTGGACCACACCTCCCCTCATCATCCTCCAATAGGTTGGAAGGATGGAAGGAATGTTAACTGTATTTAGAGAAAAGGTTTGATTTTAGTCATTAGTGCTACTGAGAGTTGTGCTACTCTCTCATTAAGCTAATGAGTTTGGAGCTAGTATATGAATGGCCTAATCTACTCGCTACAAGACTTTGAGGGACCGCACTCCATATGTGCCCACACTGC
This sequence comes from Procambarus clarkii, assembly GCF_040958095.1. Lineage (NCBI taxonomy): Eukaryota > Metazoa > Arthropoda > Malacostraca > Decapoda > Cambaridae > Procambarus > Procambarus clarkii. The sequence continues at coordinate 412,787 of NW_027189139.1, read as the reverse complement.
CAAATTTCCCTCGAGGAGTGGAGTTAAATGGTTTATGTTTAGTTACAGTACTGGGTATACTCTGTGGTTTATTATTGGTGATTAACGAGGGTTTGGTTGTTGGTTTACTATCTGTATTTGCTCGCTGTCATTCTACAACAGAGCGTAAACCTTCTGTAATCTCTGAACTGTCAGAGAATATATGCTATACAGGGAACTCAACCTATCCATAGTCTCACTGGGTTATTTGCATCATTCGTTAATTTTAGTTAACCACTCAGCACTATTTATATCAACCTTAAGGCTGAGTGCTTTTTGTAATGACTCAAGCTACAATCTGAAGGCTTGGAGTTAGTCAGTGGTTTCATTAGTTGGGGGCAAGTCCAAAAATTTTTAAACTAAATGTGTGCCAGCTCGCTCTGTGTTATCATAATTATCTTTAAGGAGCTGAACTGCAGATCATAGCTGTCACTATTTTGGGTTAAATTTGTTACCACCTTTTTAGTTTCACCTTTAAGTTGACTGCGTAGGTATGTGAATTTGGTGGTTTTAAGAATTTTGGGTTTAGAATCCACAGCATCAACAAATTCCAGACGTTTTCCCAATTTTCATCCTCAGTTCCAAAGAATGTGGGTAAACTGACTGAAGGTCGTTTAACTTCTGGATGAGTAGTGTTAGTTGCAGCTGTTTTTGTGGCTTTACTCTGGGCCATTAATTTGACAAAAGGATTTAACCTGGCTTGAGTGTCATCCTCATAATTTGCCAGATCATCCATAATACCATATAATACACCAGTACTTGCATTGGTGTTGGCAAATTCAGCTAAATACTTTCTATTTGGCGTTTGACTTGCTCTACTTGTTACAACTTGCAAGTAGGTTTCTAGTTCAATATGTTCAACTGGAGTTTGTTGTGACAGATCATGGCATTTATTAATTCTCTTGGTAAGTGACCCTTAAGTCCTTTTGGGTCCTTTTCAGTTTTTTTCTAGATCAGCTGTGTTGACTGCTTGGTTGGAATTTACAAGGCCTATTATATTGTTACTAATGTAAGTAGGGTACTTGCTTATAATCTTGAGCAATTACTAACGATAGTAGCCAAGGGTCAGTTTTATATCACCAGGCTAAAATACTACCTCCTTCGAGGTTATTGTACATTAACCCGTAGGCTGCTCAGCCTTAGGGGTCAAGAAGCGAAAAATATTCGAATTATGTAAAAATTACTTATAAATGTTAAACAAATCTCTAAATTATTATCTTCAGTGTCGTGAAAGTTTCATTAAAATATTTTCAGAAATTTATTTTAGACGAATTTTTTAAACCGAAGAACGTTTTGTTGATAAGGGAAACAGTTCCTAATAACAGGAACTGAAGAATAATGCAGTAATAAAGAGATACAAGCACCTGTCCGACGCACAAATAAGAAGAAAAATAGTTAGAAGTTTCCACTAGGAGGATATGCAGCTGGTGCCATTATAGCATTGCTACGTAATACTTAACAACACACATAGTAAGGAGTAAGTTTGCTTATTTTGTTATACATCATATAAATACATTGCCCAATGTTAATATCTGTTACTTGCACCAATGTCCCCAAATATTTTTTTTTAGGGGAAATTTTTTTTCTTTTTTTTTCTCCTTTGTTTATTATCAAATTTTGGTGTAACTCTACATCCTGGAGAGTGTATAATTGTCCCTACCTATGTGAAGATAAAATTAAATTGGTCAACAAATAAATCAGTTACAACTTGCAGAACTTGATTTTTTTGGCTTACTTTTTCACAGATTTCAAGTTCAGTTTTCTTTGCCTCTTTTGGTGGTTTCGATGATTAGGGACAAGATCAGGGCTTTTCACTTACATAAAGTAGACCCCTAAATATATCCCCTATATCATTTTAATTATTATAATTACCTTTATTTTGTTTTTTGGGGTTATTTTTTCTTGACATCATTTCAACACATATTGACCGACAATTTTCACATATTTGAGTATGAATGTTAAACAATGCTTATTAAAACATACAAGAAAATTAATGAATACTACATTATTCATTGTCGATAACTTCGACTTCATTTATCACTATAACTAGAGTTTCAACTGTAATAAGCATAAAAATATCGAGTCTCTGATCTATTCTAACCATATTTACATATATAGTGCACAGTTGTCTGTTCAACAATCCCATTTGAATTGATTTTTCATGAACCTAAACTTAATCTAAACACATATTGACCTATAACTTTCTTATACTCGAGTACAAATCCCAAGCAATGTTTACTAAAACATTCAAGAAAATTCTTTAATTAGAAATACCATATTAATTTTCAATAACTTCAACTTCAATTATCTCTAAAACCGGGATTTCAAATATGAGACCTGATAAAAATTTAAGCTTCTGTCCGATTCCCACATATTTACACACTATGTGCAAAGTTTTAATTCTAAGGCATCCATATACCTTAGCATTATTCGAATTATTCATTTTCAATAACTTCAACTTCAATTATCTCTAAAACAGGAATTTTAAATTTGAGACCTGATAAAAAATTCAGTTTCTGACCGATTCTCACCATATTTACATTACTTCCCCCCCCCAAAAAAAAAATATATATATATAGGGATACGTTAGGGATAACTGTATAACAGACACTGTGCTCCTTAACTGTCTAATAGTAGGACCGACATATATATGAATGAGATTGGGTGGATATAAATAGGAGCTGCCTCATATGGGCCAACAGACCTTCTGTAATTACCTTCATTCTTATGTTCTTCTAACAAACATATATATTGCGGTAACTATTGCCCATATAAAAGTAATAAGGCCTTAATATGGTCCTCATTCACCAATACAACCTAAAGAGACAAAGATAATAGAATTTGAAATCTGTATGTATATCTGGCCCAAAAAATTAGTCACAAATTCAGCCACCTGTGGCTGATTAGCATGTTGACCAATTTCGTTACAACTTCACATGCTTAGTGACAGATATGCGTTCTCCAAGATGTAGAAGTCACAATAAAATCCGAATTGAAACAAAGGAGAGAGAAAAAAAAAGTGGTTGTCAGTTTTTCATACAAAGGGACATAAGAATATTGCCATTGGGCAATGTATTTAAATGATATATAATAAAATACAGCATAATAACATACTAACTCATTATTATGTGTGAAATCTGGCCCTCCAGGGGCACCAGCTGCCTATCCACTTTGTATGCCCTCCTTACTACTACTTGTCTTCTTTGTGTGTCGAACAGGTGATTGCATTTCTTTATCCCTGATTACCAGTAAATAGAAGGTGTGTCCCTGTAGGAGTACTGCAAGTTAGCCTTCTTTATCATGTTTAGTTGGTACAGAGACACTCATTAATACTAAACGTTGAAATGATTATAGGTAAATATATAAAATATGAAAATAATTATTGATACACAACACAACTTGCGCTGGTATTGATCCCACCAGATATAAGGGCCTGCATAATTAATTAATGGTGCTAGATTGTTCAATATTTAGTACAACACTAGGCTATGGTAATATAAATGGGACTATGTTGATCAGTATTTAGTTCAACACTAGTCAATGGTAACATCCTTCCCTAAAGAAGGTTGGGATCTAGCTACTAGAATATTGTGTAATAGACACAGAGTGCAATATATTTTAATTGGAGTTTTAGTTTATATTTTAAACACTTCTCTTCTTAGATAAATTATATACACAATTGTTGTTGGTAGCCTCTCATTAACCACCGGTGTTATTTTGGTAGTAATAATTATTTTATTAGTGACCTTTCGCGAATTTAACACCACAATCTAGTAGATAAATTCTGTAAAAATAAAGCCACAATTTGGTTTTATTTAATTTATGTGATAAAACTCCATGGGTATCACATTCCACGAATTTGGTGGATAAGCTCCCGAAACGGCTGTGAGTCTAGGCTACTGACCAGTCTATGACTGGTGATATGTGTTTAATATATTATTGATTTATTGCACTGGTTTATTTAATTTGATGGACCAGTGTGATCTAGGATCATTAAGTACCCATCTAGGTTCAAAGGCCTGTAAATTATATTTGTTGCTCAAGATCCAATAATTTCTGTATTTGATGCACCAGTGTAGCATTTCTGGTTCATCCAGTTCGAAGGTCCATAAATTATTTGGGGGAAATCTACTGTAATTGATTTGATTAATAACTATAAAATTAAATAAATTATATATATTACATTTCAGCAGAGTGCATTTTATAACTTTTTTCACCAGTAAACTTTCCTTCACACATTTTGGGGGGTTTTATATTTAAATCTTACCATAATTAAACGGTAGACTTAATCAATAACCCCTGGGAGGCGCTTGCCATAATAGCCTTCAACACCACCAGGTGCAAGAAATTATATTATTAAAAATTTTTGTTTCATCATATAAAAATGTTCATTTGTGTTCCCTGATCATGGGAAAATCAAAATCAAATCGTAGGTTACATATTTTGGCTGCAATAAAGCGGGAAAGTCTGGCAAAATTAAAGCGTTGACAGTAAGCGTCCTCTGACAGTCTTCTCCACCTCGCGGCAGGCAGCAGTTGACACAAAGACATTATTACCTAATTATTTCGACCCGTTCTCGCACTTGTGTATAGTCAATATTGGCATATTTAATAAGTGCATATGTGACATACTAATTGATTGTAAATATTTTAGTTTACCTTGAAAAGCTTCATAGAAAACACCGACCTCACCTAACCTCCTTATTATGTTAAGATAAGCATCTTATTGCTTCTTAATTATAATTATTACATAACCTATACCATTGATAGGTTAAGTAATACTTGTAAATAAGAAGCAATAAGATGAATATCTTAAAGAAGGTTAGGTGAGGTTGGTGTTTTCTATGAAGCTTTTCAAGGTAAACTAAAATATTCACAATCAATTAGTATGTCACATATGCACTTATTAAATAATCCAATATTGACTGTAAGCTAGTGCAAGAACGTGTTGATTATTTCAATGTCTCGGATTTTTTCTCATTTTTTGCAATAATATAATTCAATAGTGTGTGGTGTGTTATATTTATATAATAAAATGTGTAAACCAAATGTACTACTAATCTGGTATGGTGTCCAAATAATATAGTGGTCGCCAATACCACAGCCAGCAGACGATGCTACCTCACTCACCAAAAATCCTCCTCCAGTATACTGTTTGTGCTGTTAATACGCTATACACACACACACACACGTTAATATACGTATCTGCATGTTTTATTCAACATAATTGTACAAGAAAGCTGGTATGATGTCCAATCAACATAGTGGCTACAAGAATCTGCATGACAAGTGACACAGCAGACGACAGCCTCACTCCCTCCCACTAACATCCCTCACCAAAATGTCTCCTCCCAGCATATCCTTTTGCTGTTATTATACTATATATATATATATATATATATATATATATATATATATATATATATATATATATATATATATATATATATATATATATATATATATATATATATATATATATATATATATATATATATATATATATATATATATATATATATATATATATATATATATATATATATATATATATATATATATAGTATAATAACAGCAAAAGGATATGCTGGGAGGAGACATTTTGGTGAGGGATGTGTTAGTGGGAGGGAGTGAGGCTGTCGTCTGCTGTGTCACTTGTCATGCAGATTCTTGTAGCCACTATGTTGATTGGACATCATACCAGCTTTCTTGTACAATTATGTTGAATAAAACATGCAGATACGTATATTAACGTGTGTGTGTGTGTGTATAGCGTATTAACAGCACAAACAGTATACTGGGAGGAGGATTTTTGGTGAGTGAGGTAGCATCGTCTGCTGGCTGTGGTATTGGCGACCACTATATTATTTGGACACCATACCAGATTAGTAGTACATTTGGTTTACACATTTTATTATATAAATATAACACACCACACACTATTGAATTATATTATTGCAAAAAATGAGAAAAAATCCGAGACATTGAAATAATCAACACGTTCTTGCACTAGCTTACAGTCAATATTGGATTATTTAATAAGTGCATATGTGACATACTAATTGATTGTGAATATTTTAGTTTACCTTGAAAAGCTTCATAGAAAACACCAACCTCACCTAACCTTCTTTAAGATATTCATCTTATTGCTTCTTATTTACAAGTATTACTTAACCTATCAATGGTATAGGTTATGTAATAATTATAATTAAGAAGCAATAAGATGCTTATCTTAACATAATAAGGAGGTTAGGTGAGGTCGGTGTTTTCTATGAAGCTTTTCAAGGTAAACTAAAATATTTACAATCAATTAGTATGTCACATATGCACTTATTAAATATGCCAATATTGACTATACGCAAGTGCGAGAACGGGTCGAAATAATTAGGTAATAATGTCTTTGTGTCAACTGCTGCCTGCCGCGAGGTGGAGAAGACTGTCAGAGGACGCTTACTGTCAACGCTTTAATTTTGCCAGACTTTCCCGCTTTATTGCAGCCAAAATATGTAACCTACGATTTGATTTTGATTTTCCCATGATCAGGGAACACAAATGAACATTTTTATATGATGAAACAAAAATTTTTAATAATATAATTTCTTGCACCTGGTGGTGTTGAAGGCTATTAAGGCAAGCGCCTCCCAGGGGTTATTGATTAAGTCTACCGTTTAATTATGGTAAGATTTAAATATAAAACCCCCCAAAATGTGTGAAGGAAGTTTACTGGTGAAAAAAGTTATAAAATGCACTCTGCTGAAATGTAATATATATATAATTATTTAATTTTATAGTTATTAATCAAATCAATTACAGGTAGATTTCCCCCAAATAATTTATGGACCTTCGAACTGGATGAACCAGAAATGCTACACTGGTGCATCAAATACAGAAATTATTGGATCTTGAGCAACAAATATAATTTACAGGCCTTTGAACCTAGATGGGTACTTAATGATCCTAGATCACACTGGTCCATCAAATTAAATAAACCAGTGCAATAAATCAATAATATATTAAACACATATCGCCAGTCATAGACTGGTCAGTAGCCTAGACTCACAGCCGTTTCGGGGAGCTTATCCACCAAATTCGTGGAATGTGATACCCAAGGAGTTTTATCACATAAATTAAATAAAACCAAATTGTGGCTTTATTTTTACAGAATTTATCTACTAGATTGTGGTGTTAAATTCGCGAAAGGTCACTAATAAAATAATTATTACTACCAAAATAACACCGGTGGTTAATGAGAGGCTACCAACAACAATTGTGTATATAATTTATCTAAGAAGAGAAGTGTTTAAAATATAAACTAAAACTCCAATTAAAATATATTGCACTCTGTGTCTATTACACAATATTCTAGTAGCTAGATCCCAACCTTCTTTAGGGAAGGATGTTACCATTGACTAGTGTTGAACTAAATACTGATCAATATAGTCCCATTTATATTACCATAGCCTAGTGTTGTACTAAATATTGAACAATCTAGCACCATTAATTAATTATGCAGGCCCTTATATCTGGTGGGATCAATACCAGCGCAAGTTGTGTTGTGTATCAATAATTATTTTCATATTTTATATATTTACCTATAATCATTTCAACGTTTAGTATTAATGAGTGTCTCTGTACCAACTAAACATGATAAAGAAGGCTAACTTGCAGTACTCCTACAGGGACACACCTTCTATTTACTGGTAATCAGGGATAAAGAAATGCAATCACCTGTTCGACACACAAAGAAGACAAGTAGTAGTAAGGAGGGCATACAAAGTGGATAGGCAGCTGGTGCCCCTGGAGGGCCAGATTTCACACATAATAATGAGTTAGTATGTTATTATGCTGTATTTTATTATATATCATTTAAATACATTGCCCAATGGCAATATTCTTATGTCCCTTTGTATGAAAAACTGACAACCACTTTTTTTTCTCTCTCCTTTGTTTCAATTCGGATTTTATTGTGACTTCTACATCTTGGAGAACGCATATCTGTCACTAAGCATGTGAAGTTGTAACGAAATTGGTCAACATGCTAATCAGCCACAGGTGGCTGAATTTGTGACTAATTTTTTGGGCCAGATATACATACAGATTTCAAATTCTATTATCTTTGTCTCTTTAGGTTGTATTGGTGAATGAGGACCATATTAAGGCCTTATTACTTTTATATGGGCAATAGTTACCGCAATATATATGTTTGTTAGAAGAACATAAGAATGAAGGTAATTACAGAAGGTCTGTTGGCCCATATGAGGCAGCTCCTATTTATATCCACCCAATCTCATTCATATATATGTCGGTCCTACTATTAGACAGTTAAGGAGCACAGTGTCTGTTATACAGTTATCCCTAACGTATCCTACATATATATATATTTTTTTTTTTGGGGGGGGGGGAAGTAATGTAAATATGGTGAGAATCGGTCAGAAACTGAATTTTTTATCAGGTCTCAAATTTAAAATTCCTGTTTTAGAGATAATTGAAGTTGAAGTTATTGAAAATGAATAATTCGAATAATGCTAAGGTATATGGATGCCTTAGAATTAAGAACTTTGCACATAGTGTGTAAATATGGTGGGAATCGGACAGAAGCTTAAATTTTATCAGGTCTCATATTTGAAATCCCGGTTTTAGAGATAATTGAAGTTGAAGTTATTGAAAATTAATATGGTATTTCTAATTAAAGAATTTTCTTGAATGTTTTAGTAAACATTGCTTGGGATTTGTACTCGAGTATAAGAAAGTTATAAGTCAATATGTGTTTAGATTAAGTTTAGGTTCATGAAAAATCAATTCAAATGGGATTGTTGAACAGACAACTGTGCACTATATATGTAAATATGGTTAGAATAGATCAAAGACTCGATATTTTTATGCTTATTACAGTTGAAACTCTAGTTATAGTGATAAATGAAGTCGAAGTTATCGACAATGAATAATGTAGTATTCATTAATTTTCTTGTATGTTTTAATAAGCATTGTTTAACATTCATACTCAAATATGTGAAAATTGTCGGTCAATATGTGTTGAAATGATGTCAAGAAAAAATAACCCCAAAAAACAAAATATAAAGGTAATTATAATAATTAAAATATATAGGGGATATATTTAGGGGTATTATGTAAGTGAAAAGCCCTGATCTTGTCCCTAATCATCGAAACCACCAAAAGAGGCAAAGAAAACTGAACTTGAAATCTGTGAAAAAGTAAGCCAAAAAAAATCAAGTTCTGCAAGTTGTAACTGATTTATTTGTTGACCAATTTAATTTTATCTTCACAGGTAGGGACGGTTATACACTCTCCAGGATGTAGAGGTTACACCAAAATTTGATAATAAACAAAGGAGAAAAAAAAAGAAAAAAAAATTTCCCCTAAAAAAAAATATTTGGGGACATTGGTGCAAGTAACAGATATTAACATTGGGCAATGTATTTATATGATGTATAACAAAATAACATACTTACTCCTTACTATGTGTGTTGTTAGTATTACGTAGCAATGCTATAATGGCACCAGCTGCATATCCTCCTTGTGGAAACTTCTGACTATTTTTCTTCTTATTTGTGCGTCGGACAGGTGCTTGTATCTCTTTATTACTGCATTATTCTTCAGTTCCTGTTATAGGAACTGTTTCCCTTATCAACAAAACGTTCTTCGGTTTAAAAAATTCGTCTAAAATAAATTTCTGAAAATATTTTAATGAAACTTTCACGACACTGAAGATAATAATTTAGAGATTTGTTTAACATTTATAAGTAATTTTTACATAATTCGAATATTTTTCGCTTCTTGACCCCTAAGGCTGAGCAGCCTACGGGTTAATGTACAATAACCTCGAAGGAGGTAGTATTTTAGCCTGGTGATATAAAACTGACCCTTGGCTACTATCGTTAGTAATTGCTCAAGATTATAAGCAAGTACCCTACTTACATTAGTAACAATATAATAGGCCCTGTAAATTCCAACCAAGCAGTCAACACAGCTGATCTAGAAACAAAACTGAAAAGGACCCAAAAGGACTTAAGGGTCACTTACAAGAGAGATTAATAAATGCCATGATCTGTCACAACAAACTCCAGTTGAACATATTGAACTAGAAACCTACTTGCAAGTTGCAACAAGTATGAGCAAGTCAAACGCCAAATAGAAAGTATTTAGCTGAATTTGCCAACACCAATGCAAGTACTGGTGTATTATATGGTATTATGGATGATCTGGCAAATTATGAGGATGACACTCAAGCCAGGTTAAATCCTTTTGTCAAATTAATGGCCCAGAGTAAAGCCACAAAAACAGCTGCAACTAACACTACTCATCCAGAAGTTAAACGACCTTCAGTCAGTTTACCCACATTCTTTGGAACTGAGGATGAAAATTGGGAAAACGTCTGGAATTTGTTGATGCTGTGGATTCTAAACCCAAAATTCTTAAAACCACCAAATTCACATACCTACGCAGTCAACTTAAAGGTGAAACTAAAAAGGTGGTAACAAATTTAACCCAAAATAGTGACAGCTATGATCTTGCAGTTCAGCTCCTTAAAGATAATTATGATAACACAGAGCGAGCTGGCACACATTTAGTTTAAAAATTTTTGGACTTGCCCCCAACTAATGAAACCACTGACTAACTCCAAGCCTTCAGATTGTAGCTTGAGTCATTACAAAAAGCACTCAGCCTTAAGGTTGATATAAATAGTGCTGAGTGGTTAACTAAAATTAACGAATGATGCAAATAACCCAGTGAGACTATGGATAGGTTGAGTTCCCTGTATAGCATATATTCTCTGACAGTTCAGGAGATTACAGAAGGTTTACGCTCTGTTGTAGAATGACAGCGAGCAAATACAGATAGTAAACCAACAACCAAACCCTCGTTAATCACCAATAATAAACCACAGAGTATACCCAGTACTAACTAAACATAAAACCATTTAACTCCACTCCTCGAGGGAAATTTGGCAGTGTGGGCACATATGGAGTGCGGTCCCTCAAAGTCTTGTAGCGAGTAGATTAGGCCATTCATATACTAGCTCCAAACTCATTAGCTTAATGAGAGAGTAGCACAACTCTCAGTAGCACTAATGACTAAAATCAAACCTTTTCTCTAAATACAGTTAACATTCCTTCCATCCTTCCAACCTATTGGAGGATGATGAGGGGAGGTGTGGTCCAAACATATAAGCGATCGAGAAGCGAATAATCATCAGAATAATTTCCACAGTGATTCAGTTAACTTCAGTTCATACGCTTGGAGTTACCAAACACTTTCTACCTCAAGAATGTAGCACTCGACATATTCAGTTCTATCCGACCCCAAGACGCTTCAACTTCGATACAGAGCAGACAGTAGACTCCGACTGCATCGAGCTCTGTGTCAAAGCCAAAGCATCTTGGGGTCGGTTAGAACTGAATATGCCGAGCACTACATTCTTGAGGTAGAAAGTGTGTGGCAATTCCCAAGTGTATGTAGTGAAGTTAACTGAATCACTGTGGAAATTGTACTGATGATTACACACTTCTTGATCGCTTATATGATTGAACTACACCTCATCTGAACTTAATCCAATAGGTTGGAAGGAATGTTAACTGTATTTACGGAAATGATTTGAGTTTAGTCATTAATTATAGTGCTACTGAGAAATGTTCTACTCTCTCTCATTAAGCTCATGAGTTTAGAGCAAGTATATTATTGGCATAATCTACTAGCTACAGTCTACAGTTACTGTTTCACTAAAGGTGGTGACTCCCAAATGTGCTGTAGGCTGGATTACATGTTTATTCTGTAATGAAGAACATTCCATATACCACTGCACTAATTACCTTGACCGTACTACACGTGTAAAGCGACTCAAGGAATTGCATAAATGCACTAAGTGCCTCAGGTTGTTTAACACCGATACATGTACAACCCAACTGCAAACCTGCAACAGGTGCGATAAAGGGCAACACTACTCAGTACTGTGTGGGGACATAAAATTAAAGTTCTCCAAAGCCAAGGTGGAGGAAGAGGCTTCCATCACCGTCCTGTTCTGCAAAGAACGAAAGGATATAAGTGCCGTGTCGACAAAGTCTAAGAAAAATGTGACTTTGCCAACTGCCCAGGTTACAATAAAAAAACAGTATGGCTGAGGTCAACACCCACGGATTTTTTGACCAACGGTCCCAAAAAACATTTGTCACCCAAGAAGTGGCAGATAACTTAAAATTGAAACCTTTTGCACAGGAAAAACTAAATATAACAGGGTTCCTGACCAACACAGGACCCCAAGTCTGAAAGTGGTCTAACCATTAGTATATTTAGGCGGTTATGTGACCTGTACAAGCCATTGTAGTAGACAAAATCCCATCCGACCAATATGATCATGGTCTAGGGACAACAGCCAAGTAATTACAAGAAAGGGGAATTAAGTTGCCTGATAACAAAATCACGTCTGACCACCTCTTCAGCATTGGATTCCTTGTACGTTCAGAATATTACCATAAATTCTCACTAGTTCTCACATCTCCACAAATTCTCATCACTCTAAAAAGCAGGAAATGAACCTGTTACTGTCTGTGGGAGGCAATTTGCTCACTGGTTCAGTTTTGAGTTTGAAACAACCCACATCTTTAGACAACCAACATGTCAACCTAGAGATGGTGGCGTTACTAGGTTGAGAACAGTCACCACTTAAATTTAGAGACTTGTCTCTGAAGATTCAGAGAATTCGGAGATCCCTCTGTACATAAATTATAAAATCTAGCCACCATAGGGATCGTCCCTGAACAACCTAGTCCAGATGACGACTGTACATACAATCAATACCTGGACTCATTTGTCTACTGGGACAACCAATACTGGGTCAGGTTACCATGGAAGCTGAATCATCTTTAGATGCCAGTAAATCATTTCACGACTTACTGGCATCTATTAAGGTCTTAGGTGTTGCACTTAAATAGTCAACCTGGGAACCTGAAATTGTACCAGGGCATAATACAACAACAACTCGATAACAAATTCATCGAAGTTGTAACCAATGATGGCCCCAAGGAAGGACACTATTGTTATGAACCCCAGGTACCCAAGTGAGGTAGGTGCCTTGTGAGAGTTATTCTACCCACCTGACTATAGTTAGAAGTCTGGGAAAGGAACTGAATAGAGTAAACGTCGGTGAATTAGGACCGAAAAGAAAACCAGCAGAGGACAAGCATCTTATAGAAGTGAGTGAGAGTCAAAATGTCAAAATGTTTACATTTTGTTACGTGACGTGACGCAGATGGAAGTCGTAATGCGTCACTTGAGTTGCTACAGTCGTCAGGAATGGACGTACGTCGGATTCCTCCTGGGAAGAAGGAACAATATAGTTCCCAGTTTAGTGGATGAGTGAAGGCTACATATTACAAAGTGTGAGGGAAATGCTTTTTGGGACGTCGTAAGTCATTTCTCAGTGATCAGGAATAATATTAGGGACGGCCTGAAGCCTACATGATGGTCGTATACTCTGTGGACCCTAATGTGTGTTATCCTTCGGGTGGAAGACAGTAAGCAGGTGTTTCTCTGTGAAGCCTGCCAGGCGACATCGTGCTCTCAAGACAAGACTGAAGGGAAGCTTCGAGAGACAGTCCAAAAGGATTTTGGTGGACGATCAAGCGTAGCGCCATTTTGGAGCGCCCAGAGCAAGTGTCGCCAGATCGTCACTTTCTGCACTGAGTGCACTTAATTAGTTGATAGATAGTTTATTATTAATCGATCGTGTTCCTGGTGATAATAAGAGACGTTTACGAACATTTGTTAGATATTTCATGAAGATAGTAAGAATATATAAGGAATTAGAGATGATGGGACATGTTGGAGGTGAGAGTGACGCATGCTTGCTCTCCGGAGGTCAGTGAGCGACCAAGCAGGGTTGCCAGATCCAAACTGCTGAAAGTAGCGAGCTGAAGGTCTAAAAGTAGCGAATTTGTAATAAGAATAGCCCAATTTTTGTTTAGTGACTAATACGGGTTTCAAAGTAATATATTATGATATATAGAGTACATAAAACGATTTTAATTGTTTTGTTAATATTATCTCTGCATATATATATTTAATCAATATGATAATAGGATAACTTACCAATATTTACCTGGTTGATACCTGGTTGATGGGGTTCTGGGAGTTCTTCTACTCCCCAAGCCCGGCCCGAGGCCAGGCTCGACTTGTGAGAGTTTGGTCCACCAGGCTGTTGCTTGGAGCGGCCCGCAGGCCCACATACCCACCACAGCCCGGTTGGTCCGGCACTCCTTGGAGGAGTGCTCTTGGAGGATTTACTGTATGAAGCATAATGGGTGTGGAGTCCTTCCACGTCTTTACAGTTGAAGATTATCAAGATCTTGATCTGCATCCACAACCTCGTTCTTGTATATTGCAGACTCATATTTAAGCATTGACATGAGTGGTTCAAATGACGAGCAACAAGTTACATATTCTTAAAGATATGTTTTAATTCTCAAGATTGATGTCAAAAGCTCAAGTCTCATTCGATTTCTCAGTTTAGTTTTCACAGACGTTACTCTCAAAAATACCCGTTCAACCAGGACATTACTGATTGGCAAGCTGTATATTTTCAAGGCAAACTGGGCGAGGTCAATCAGTATAGGATCGCCAGCAGCGTTCTTAACAGTTATTGTCTTGGTCTAAAGTGACGATTCAGATGTCGGAATTTGTCCCTCACAAATGTTGGACTAGTCATTGGTTAACAGTAGGGGCCGCTGACTTTCAATTTCAATAAGCTTAGATTGGTCAGCTAATACTAATGTTAGTTTTGAAAATGGTGGCCGTGTGTGGCTAAGGCATATGACAGGTAACAGATTTTTCACCTTTTTTAAAGTTTCAACATTACTAAGAATACGAGAAAGAAGCTATTTGCAAGCTTTCACTAAAAAATTATCGCATCTTTCTTTAATAATTTGAAACTTTTCCTGGGTTATAAAATTGTTTAGTCTGTTAGTGGCCCGAAGTGTTGAAAATTCGTAACCAAAGTCAACTTTCTCCAGGGGCAGATACATAGAAATGTAGTCCAAATTAACATGAAGCTTTGCATGATGAGGATGCACGATTCTTCTGAGTATTCCAGGAGTGAATTTTTCTAAGACAGTGTGAAGGCTATACTGATCTGCTTCATCTTTTTGATAAAGTAAATTCATCCTTTCAAAATCATTTAGGATTGGTTTGAGACATGTGAAATATAGCCCATTGGAGGGATCAGCGTACATTGAAAATAGTTGCCTTGTAACATATTTATCACAAGAGGAAAAAAGCTATTTGGTAATGAGTGGTTAAAGAATCCCACTGATCTAACAGCCGCTTTACATTACCACTCCTTGCCAACCATCGTCTTCCTGACAAAGGTATTAACTGTAAGGGATCTTTCCAATCATTTATCAATCTGGAAATTTCTAGATAACTTTCTCCCCTTAATGAAGATCTGTTTAACCAGGTGTAGCTTTTGAGATGAAGTATTAATTACAATTAAGGTTGGGAAATCTATGGCCCCTGGGGAGGATTGATTACCTTGCCTTGCGGTTACTTTTTCTTTCGAAGATTCCTAGTATCAATGCCCCCAGGGGGCCGGTCTGGGACCAGGCCTCCTGGGGTAAGTGGTCTAGTCAGTCAGGCTGTTGGACGCGGCTGTGATTTGTACACATTATATTATTAAAGCATAAATAATCATCATTGAGTTTTTTAATATTAATAGCCCAAAGTAGCCCAACTTGCTTTTAAACTAGCCCAAAAAGTCGCAAGTAGCGAAATTAAAAATATGGGAGCGCGGGGTTCTCAAAAGTAGCCCAATTCGCTACTTGTGGCCCAATCTGGCAACCCTGCGACTTGGGGGCTTAGCCCCAGGGGTACGCCTCAAAGGTTGATTTCGGTGTGAACTCGCCTAGGAATGGGGGAGGACCCATCTCAGAAAGACCGGTAAGGAGATGTCGGATGGCGATATTAATGTAAATATATATTAATTATGTGTTGCTAGGGAAATTGTTATTAGGGTTTGGTAATGGAATTAGGTTTGTGTGGGGGAGAAGTTCGTGAAGGAGCTCCGTGTCTGATGAAGATTACATGGTGAACTTCAGTAGTGGAGCAGAGCTTCAGTGTTAATATAGAACTTCGAGTGTAGTGGATCTACACGTGTCGTTATTGAAGCTTGTTACGGACCCGAGCCCAACGTCCGAGCACGGAGCAGTGACGACCACGCCATCTGTGGGTCAGCTCCCGAAACCCCCTCCAAATGGACGGCGCCATCAAGTGAGGACAGGAAATACCAGCCACAAGGGCTAGTTTCCCGTCCTAATCAGCTCATAACACAGCCGCTGCTGACCTCTGGTGAGGTGGCGCTCAGACAGCAACGCCATCTATGGATTGGATAGGTGGGCGTTTGGGTCTGAGCCGGTAAGTGACGTGCCCTAGTGTGTAATCGTTACTGATGACGTGTCTGATTACAGAGTCGACCTGGGACTGCTGTAAGGGAAATTGGAGCAGTCTACCCAAGGCAGCCGACTGGTCTCCAAGTGTTTGCTGAAGCAACTGTGAGTCACCCCCCCAGGATGAACACTTGTGGTGTTACCCTGCCTGTGAAGTGGCAGTTGAAGGATTGTAGTACCCGGGACTGACTGGTGAGAGACGCTAATCACTGGGGTGTTGTGGCGAGGAGAGTGGTCTGTGGGATCACACGAGGCTCCTGACTAGGGTTCGCGACCTTAGTATCGATCGTGGAGTGGCCTAACCAGCGTCGCTGATTGGAACCTGCCAGCTACCGGCTGGACTTGTGGTTGATGGCCTCCACGACGGTGCCCCCAGTGGGAAACTGTGATTTGGCTGGCCTGTGGCCAGGGTAGACTCGTCAGGATCGAAGGATTCATCATAAGGCCACAAGAGCACCAAGAGCTTAGCTTCGTGAGCCACCGTGAACGGTCCAGGGTCTTCAGAAGAAGACTACGTTGTGCATTCTAGTGTTTATACCCCCCCCCCCTGTGTAATCGTTTATATAGTATTTATGGGGATGGTATTAATTATATTAATTAAGTTTTGCCTTTATGTCCCTTCCCCTTTAATTACTTGCGTTACGGATCACATCCCTTGAAAGCCACTACTAGCTTGGGGCCGGTATACCCTACCTCTAACAACATCAGAGTAAGAACCCGGTTGCGACCCGAGAGGGCCGTAAACAAAGCTGCTTAGAGGAACTTCACAGACATTGAGTGGGATTTCAAGTAGCAGCAGATACTGGAGAAACTGCAGGAGTACCTACCTAATATTTTGAGGACCAAAAGACAGTCGTTCTTAGTGGTGGGCCTCAGGACATAGAGCGGAGGATTGTAAAGACACTTTGATATGATATGCAGGAGTGCATGAGTACATATGGCGTGAGTGATGCAATGCAAGGTGAGAAAAATATAATATTTCTTGCTGAAGAAATTCTTATATTCTAGTTAGGCAAACCAAGCAGTGAGGAGGCAGTAGGCTAAGGGCTGAAAACTGAGCAGCAAGCCTAGTGCCGTTTATGTGTTTAGGCATATATATATATATATATATATACTATATATATATATATATTATATATATATATATATATATATATATATATATTAATATATATATATATATATATGCGGAAAATCCACAGAGAAATATGAAATGAGGTGAACGTTTCGGCTTGTTAAAGCCTTTGTCAACACCAGACTGACTAAGGAACAATTCTCTTCCCAATTAGGAACAGAATTGAACAATTATTTCTAATTGAACAATTTATTAATTGAACAATTGTTCCTAATTAGGAACAGAACATGAACAATTAGGAACAATTCTGTTCCTAATTGTCCAAGTCGATTTGTTCATGCGTTCAAAAATCTCAAAAAAGATAGTTCATTACATATTACCAAGGCTGATAAGTCAAATGCAGTAGTTATTATGAATAAAGATGATTATGTCCGAAAAATGGAGTTACTCCTGGAAGACAGGGATACTTATCTATTGGTTAACAGAGATCCTACTGAAAAAGTGATTGCACATTTTAACAAAACTCTTAAAACTGTGTGTAAAGGCGATAAAGAGTTGATATCTAGGCTAACAAGTCGATCCCCCTCTCTTCCTTACATGTATGGTCTTATAAAAACTCATAAGCCATATAATCCGGCAAGGCCGATTATTAGTTCAATTGGTTCGGCGGCTTATAAACTCTCTAAGTGGTTAGTCAAAGTTTTGTCCCCTATAGTTGGTACTATTTCCAACTCACACTTGACAAACAATGTGGACTTAGTTAATAAGCTATCCACACTGAATTTAAATTTTGATTTTAAACTTATAAGTTTCGATGTGACCGCTTTATTCACTAAAGTTCCTGTTGATGATCTGTTAGAATTTCTACGTGAGGAACTGCCTAAATATAATTTGAGCTTGCAGACCAATAAAGTATTGGAACTTATTAAATTGTGTATAAAAGACAATTATTTTAGTTTTAATGGAAAATTTTTCAAACAAACATTTGGTATGGCGATGGGCAATCCCCTGTTCCAGTTTTAAGCAATTTGTATATGGAATTCTTTGAAACAAAAATTTTATCCAGGATTATCCCGGCTAATGTAGTTTGGTTTAGGTATGTTGATGATATTTTGTGCTTATGGCCGTGCAACAAAGACCAGATAGTTTTTTCTTAATGAACTCAATTCTTTGGTACCTTCAATAAAATTCACTTGTGAGACTGAGGAGAATGGTACTCTTCCGTTTTTGGACATTATGATTCATAGAGTCACTAGAAAGTTCAAATTTAATGTGTATAGGAAACCTACCAACGTGGGGTCGTATGTTCATTTTTATTCGAATCATCATAGTAAAGTTAAACAGGCAGTATTTTCAGGAATGTTTCTACGAGCTTTGAGGGTTTGCAGCCCTGAGTTTTTTGATGAAGAGATTGCTAAAATATATGAAATTGGGAAGAGTTTACAATATCCTAAGAGGTTTTTGGATTTCTCGTTTGTACAAGCCAAGCGTACGTTTTATAATCACGTCCCTAAGGCGAAACCAAAAATTATTAACTCATTGGTGGTACCTTATGCGAGTGGACTTGAAAAATTGTCTCTGATTTTTAAGAAACTTAATATAAATTTGGTGTTCACTAATAGTACGATCAAATCCAATTTAATAAAAAACTCCCCTGACACAGCAGGTTGTGTGTATTCGATTCCCTGCAATGATTGTGATTCTGTGTACCTTGGACAAACAGGAAAGTCCTTACAATTGCGGTTGTCACAACATGCTTATAGTATTAGAACTGCCCAAACGTCTAATGCATTGTATCTACATACGAGTTTATGCGATCACAATATTAACTGGAATGGGGCAAAAAGCATTACCAATTGTGGGGATTTCGTGGAACGGAATTTGATTGAGTCTGCTCTAATCAGTCAGTGTCCAAATCTTCTTAATGTTAGTACTGGTATGTACAAACTTGATCCATTTTTAAGTTAAAATATTGCACAACAGTTTAAGAAACAATTCTGATAGAGAGGATCACAATGTCTCATTATAATTGTATATTCATATATTGTGTGTTCATGAGGCTTTTCTTTAATCTTTCATCCTTATTCTCTGACCGCTTAATCCTCTTTGACCATTCTAAGCTAAGCTATACCTGTTTTTGGTTAATTCTTTCCCTAGGGATGGGTTGGTCAGGTGTCGGCCTATATATCCTCCCCCTTCCCTTCTCCTTAGTCAGTCTGGTGTTGACAAAGGCTTTAACAAGCCGAAACGTTCACCTCATTTCATATTTCTCTGTGGATTTTCAGCATAAAAATGATCAGTGTTTTGTGATCGAATTGCATATATATATATATATATATATATATATAATATATATATATATATAATATATAATATATATATATATATATATATATATATATATAAATATATATATATATATATATATATATATATATAATATATATATATATATATATATATATATATATATATATATATATATATATATATATATTAGTATATTTTGGTAGCAGTCTTTCCTGTAGACATATATTATTAAATATGACCGAAAAAGTAAGATTAATAATTCTAACACGAATTTTCTCAATCTTTCATACATTATTTTTCACTGTTGGAGGTAATTAAAAAATCATTTCTCCAAAATTCATTTTTATTTCTAGTCTGACGCGACACTTGAGCGCGTTTCGTAAAACTTATTACATTTTCAAAGACTTTACACATACACAACTGAATAGAACTTTACATATCTCCGATTTGTTTATATCTACTTTTGAGTGAGGTGGATGGGGTGAGGTGGTATTTAATAGGGTATTAATTTCATCAACACAAGACAGAACACGAAACAATGGGTATTGAAATGGAAGTGATTGTAGAAAGCCTATTGGTCCATATTTCTTGATGCTTCTATATTGGAGCGGAGTCTTGAGGTGGGTAGAATATAGTTGTGCATTAATTGGCTGTTGATTGCTGGTGTTGACTTCTTAATGTGCAGTGCCTCGCAAACGTCAAGCCGCCTGCTATCGCTGTATCTATCGATGATTTCTGTGTTGTTTACTAGGATTTCTCTGGCGATGGTTTGGTTGTGGGAAGAGATTATATGTTCCTTAATGGAGCCCTGTTGCTTATGCATCGTTAAACGCCTAGAAAGAGATGTTGTTGTCTTGCCTATATACTGGTTTTTTTGGAGCTTACAGTCCCAAGAGGGCATTTGAAGGCATAGACGACGTTAGTCTCTTTTAAAGCGTTCTGTTTTGTGTCTGGAGAGTTTCTCATGAGTAGGCTGGCCGTTTTTCTGGTTTTAGTATAATTTCTGGTTTTTAGTATATATATATATATACTAAGAGTAGGCTTAGTCCACTAGGTATAAACATGAATGAAGGCATCAAATAATCTTCGAAATGTAAGCTAGTGTCTCCATTCCTGTAATGGAGTACCAAGCAACTGTACTGCTTCCTCTTTTATTATTCTTGTCAATGGCACTAGCTGTAAAGCCAGAATTCAAATATATAACAGCAATATCAGATGAAACATTTGTTATATTATTAGATTAAGGATTATTAGACCAAGGATTAATTACCTGGGTTGAGTCGTTGCCTCACATCCTAACCGGAATTAATCCTATGTGTCTGACATTACTGGCCAGAAATGACTTAGATAAGATTTCGGAAAGACACTTCCATTGTTTAGATGTTGACTGATGGAAAAAGCACTAATTTGATATCCATAACACTTTGTCCAAGGGAGAATTATAGGAGCTGAATTTGCTCCAAGCGACTCAGTCTAACAACAATGGTTGACCTCCCTTCCACCTCTGACACCTGGCTCACCTTGTCCAGATGTCAGTAATTGCTAGAAAGGTCACATTTATCCCATTTTGATTCTGATAATTAAATAAATTCAAATGAGATGTTTTTATGATGTTATTAGTCCAAAGACTGCAGTATTAAGAATAACTCCCAACAGAATAGCTGGTGAATTTATAGCGCTATATGGCAATGATATCTTGTTTTCTATTGACGGAAACTTCCACTGTGCTACATTTTGTATGGGGTAACTTGTGCATACAACAGCAGCAATATTATCTGCCTAATACAATATTCCTATTGTATTTAATGTTAGTAAATGGTGTCGGGTTTTCTGACATACGCTGCTGGGGCCAGATTCACGAAAGAACTTACGCAAGCACTTACGAACGTGTACATCTTTCCTCAATCTTTGACGGCTTTGGTTACATTTATTAAACAGTTTACAAGCATGAAAACTTCCCATTCAACTGTTGTTATTGTTATAAACAGCTTTCTAGTGCTTCGGAGCTCATTAGCTGTTTAATAATTGGAAACAAAGCCGCCAAAGATTGAGAAAAGATGTACAGGTCCGTAAGTGCTTGCGTAAGTTCTTTCGTGAATCTGGCCCCTGGACTTTTCAAATTTATTATTTTTCTGTTGTCTTCTTATTATGTATTTGATGTAACAGTACTTTATTGCCATATGCATTTGTTATATCGAAACAATCGAACTACACTTTTAAATTATCCAAGTACTGGTGAATTTGGTATTTACTTTGAATCCTGTGATATTTACATCCTCTTAGCCTTCCTGGGTAGTAACCTAGTTCAATCTAGTTTTCATTGAAAATATTTCCATTTCTTCACTATATTTCTAAGCTACTATAAAACAAATATTTTACTAGATAATGATTTTTAGGAATATAACAATTCTGCTTAATTATTTGGTGTACTCCTAATATAATAAGTGGTATTGTATAGTGTGTTATGGTGTAATATAGTTGAGTTATACCATCTCTGAAGTCAATGAAATATAAATTTTGGGGAATTAACAAGAAAATATTTAATAATGATTATATAAACGTGTAATATTCATGTAATTTTAAGGGCTTCCTGAACCATTACAATTAATTTTTCAGACATTTCTGTGTAATGAAGCACAATTAAATATGGGTAAATCCTAACATAGTTCCATTTCACAAAGTGTCAGCATTGAAGACCCCATCATTATTGACCTGTATTATTGGCAAGTGTAGTACTCAAAATAATTAAAATGAAATAGGTAGAACACCTGGAGAAAAATAATATGACTAATAGGACTGATAGTATAGTTTTCGATGTGGAACTTCCTGTGTAAAAAATTAACTTGGTTTCTATGATAGAGCCACAGAGATTTCACAGGAAATAGATGGTTGGGTTGACTACATATATCTACACTTAAAAAGAGTCTTTTGACAGAGTCTCATTTAAGATGTAGTTCTGGAAAGTGGAAGATACTGGAGGAGTTACAAGGAGGGTTCTAACATGGATGACAAATTTTCTAACGAACAGAATGTGGAGGGCAGTAATCAGAAGCAATTTATCAAACTGAAGAAAAGTCACAAGGGGAGTACCACAGGGCTTATTTCATGCACTAGTAATCTTCATTGTATGCATAACCAACCTATTAGAAGATATATTGAATTATAAGAATAAGTTTGCTGATGATGCTAAGATACTAGGAAAGATTAAAAACATAGACGATTGTTATGCCCTTCAAGAAGACCTGAAAACTATTAGTGTATGTAGCACCACTTGGCAAATGGAAATTAATGTGAATAAATGGCATGTTATGGAATGTTAAGGAAGAGAAGATAGACAAACACACAACGTACAAATTCATCACTTAGCAAATTTATTATCACAATTAAATATCAAACGCAGTTGATGTGAGGCTACTAGACATAAATGTATATAAATTTCTCTTAAGTTTAGAGAGAAACATTTAACATATAAATAAAACCCAGATAAAATATTGCACCTTCGTCTTTACTGAACACTAATATATCAATTTTATGTTGCCAACCCTTATATAGGGTAGGATGCCCAACTTGTCCAGTGTTGAGCTAAACATTGAACAACCTAATAATCATTTAAACATTGTGCAGACCCCAGAAAGGGTAGGATCAATACCAACACGAGTTGTGCTGTACATATAATTAGATTACTCATATTATATTAATAATTACTATTTTCATTTATATTTTATCTATAACATTTTCATTTTTGAATCTTCATTGGTGTCTCTAATCCTTCGAATAGTGATAATGATAGGCTAGCCAAAGGTATTCCTACAGTGACACTGGTCACCAGTCAAATTATTTGTGTGATTATATATGTAAATTTACTTTTAATGTGCCAACCCCAACGAGAGGTAGGATATAGCGTGGTGGCTGGATATTAATCCTAGGCTATTACTACTCAAAATTGTTTACCTCAATGAATCAGTACCCCAGTTATCTTCATTTAGAAGCTATGGAATCAATCAGCCACCATGGCTGATCCAGAGTAAACAAAACGTGCCCTAGCAGCCCTTAAACGTCACCTGACAAGACTACTCAATATATTTGAGAATTTGTCACTAGAGTCTCCAATTGATTTTACCCATATGGAAATCTCTCCATTGGTGGCTGATAACAAATTCGATGATATGAAAAGATTGATTGAATTTTACCGAAGTAAACCCCTTGCCAACACAAACAGCAGTAAACACAACCCTGAGGAAATGTAACAAATCATGTCTGAACTGGCAATGTATGAGGATGATACTCAAGCCAAGTTAAGTCCATTAACATAATGGAGAGAGCAGCTTCTGTTGCTAGTAGGAATGGATCTGGACTACTAATCATGAAGGACTTCAACCATGGGAAGATAGATTGGGAGAACAGAGACCCGCATGGAGGGCCAGAAACATGGAGAGCTAAGCTGCTGGACGTGGCAACAAGAAACTTTCTAAGCCAGCACATCAAGGATCCAACAAGAATGAGAGGAGAGAATGAACCAGCAATGCTTGATCTGATATTTACCCTAAATGAGTGGGATATAAGGGAAGTCAAGATGGAAGCACCCTTGGGAATGAGTGATCACAGTGTATTGAACTTTGAGTACCTGGTAGAGCTAGGAATTATCCCCCCAAAAAAGAACTAGGAAACAAAAGGCTGGCATACCGAAAGGGAAATTATGAGGAGATGAGAAGCTCCTAAGGGAAATACCTTGGGACACAGACCTCAGAGCTAAGTCTGTACAAGATATGATGGACTATGCCACCCAAAAGTGTCAGGAGGCAGTAAGCATATACATCCCGGCCAAAAGGAAAAATCCGAGAAGCAATAGAAGAATCCATGGTATAATAGGGCATGTATGGAAGCAAAGAAACTGAACAAAAGGGCGTGGAGGAACTTCCGGAATAACAGAACACCAGAAAGCAGAGAGAGATACCAGAGAACCAGGAATGAGTATGTCAGGGTGAGAAGAGAATCAGAGAAAGGTTATGAAAATGATATAGCAAACAAAGCCAAGACCGAACCAAAGCTACTCCACAGTCACATCAGAAGGAAAACAACAGTGAAAGAACAGGTAGTGAAACTTCGAACAGGCGAGGACAGGTATACAGAGAATGACAAAGAGGTGTGTGATGAACTCAACAAGAGGTTCCAAGAGGTCTTCACAACAGAACAAGGTGAGGTCACTGTGCTAGGAGAAAGGGAAGTAAACCAGGCGGCCTTGGAAGAGTTTGAAATTACGAGAGAGGAGGTCAAGAGACACCTGCTGGACCTGGATGTTAGAAAGGCTGTTGAGCCAGATGGGATCTCACCATGGGTACTGAAAGAGTGTACAGAGGCACTTTGCTTGCCACTCTCCATAGTGTATAGTAGGTCACTGGAGACGGGAGACCTACCAGAAATATGGAAGACGGCGAATGTGGTCCCAATATACAAAAAGGGCGACAGGCAAGAGGCACTGAACTACAGGCCAGTGTCCTTAACTTGTATACCATGCAAGGTGATGAAGTAGATCGTGAGAAAAACCTGGTAACACATCTGGAGAGAAGGGACTTCGTGACAAATCGACAACATTGGTTCAGGGAGGGTAAATCTTGCCTGACTGGCTTAATAGAATTCTATGACCAGGTAACACAGATTAAGCAAGAAAGAGAGGGCTGGGCGGACTGCATTTTCTTGGATTGTCGGAAAGCCTTGTTTTGCAGATTGTTTGCAGACGATGCCAAAATTATGATAAGGATTAAGACAGAAGAGGACTGTTTGAGGCTTCAAGAAGACCTAGACAAACTGCAGGAATGGTCGAACAAGTGGTTGTTAGAGCTTAACCAAACCAAATGTAATATAATGAAGATAGGTGCAGGGAGCAGGAGGCCAAATACAAGGCATTATTTGGGAGAGGAAATTCTTCAGGAGTCAGAGAAGGAAAAAGACTTGGGAGTTGATATCACGCCAGACCTGTCTCCTGCAGCACATATCAAGAGGATAACAACAGCGGCATATGCCAGGCTGGCCAACATACGAACAGCATTCAGAAACTTGTGTAAAGAATCATTCAGAACTTAGTATACCACATATGTCAGGCCAATCCTGGAGTATGCAGCCCCAGCATGGAGTCCATATCTTGTCAAGGATAAGGCTAAACTGGAAAAGGTTCAAAGATTTGCCACCAGACTAGTACCCGAGCTGAGAGGTATGAGCTACGAGGAGAGACTACGGGAATTAAACCTCACTTCGCTGGAAGACAGAAGAGTTAGGGGGACATGATCATCACATTCAAGATTCTCAAGGGAATTGATAGGGTAGATAAAGACAGGCTATTTAACACAAGGGGCACACGCACTAGGAGACACAGGTGGAAACTGAGCGCCCAAATGAGCCACAGAGATATTAGAAAGAACTTTTTTAGTGTCAGAGTGGTTGACAAATGGAATGCATTAGGAAGTGATGTGGTGGAGGCTGACTCCATACACAGTTTCAATGTAGATATGATAGAGCCCAATAGGCTCAAGAACCTGTACACCTGTTGATTGACGGTTGAGAGGCGGGACCAAAGAGCCAGAGCTCAATCCCCGCAAGCACAACTTGGTGAGTACAACTAGGTGAGTACACACACACACACGCACTCACACACACAAGAACTCGGGGCCTCGTAGGGGCCCCGAGTTCCGAGAGAGGAACAGCCTCGAGTAGGGGCCTCGTAGCCTGGTGGATAGCGCGCAGGATTCGTAATTCTGTGGCGAGGGTTCGATTCCCGCACGAGGCAGAAACAAATGGGCAAAGTTTCTTTCACCCTGAATGCCCCTGTTACCTAGTAGTAAATAGGTACCTGGGAGTTAGTCAGCTGTCACTGGCTGCTTCCTGTGTGTGTGTGTGTGTGTGGTGTAGGAAAAAAAAAAAAAGTAGTTAGTAAACAGTTGATTGACCGTTGAGAGGCGGGCCGAAAGAGCAAAGCTCAACCCCCGCAAACACAGCTAGGGAATACAGTTAGGTGAATACACACAATCACACACACACACACACACACACACACACACACACACACACACACACACACACACACACACACAGATTGAGACTGAGGAGGAGGAGGATTGAAACTGAGGACGATAGTAGGAGGCTACAAGATGACCTAGACAGACTGAGTGAATGGTCCAACAACACCTAGGCTGTTGAAGTTCAACCCAAGTAAATCCAAAGAAATGAAACTAGGTAGTGGAAATAGGAGGCCAGACACAGGATACAGAATTGGAGGTGAAGTACTTAATGAAACGAACCAAGAGGAAGATCTAGGAGTTGATATCACACCAAACCTGTCTCCTGAAGCCCACATAAAAAGAATAACGTCTGAGGCATATGCGAGGCTGGCTAACATCAGAACAGCGTTCAGGAACCTGTGTAAGGAATCATTCAGAATCTTGTACACCACATATGTAAGACCAATCCTGGAGTATGTGGCCCCAGCATGGAGCCCGTACCTTGTCAAGCACAAGACGAAGCTGGAAAAAGTCCAAAGGTATGCCACTAGACTAGTCCCAGAACTAAGAGGCATGAGTTACGAGGAAAGGCTGCGGGAAATGCACCTTACGACACTGGAAGACAGAACAATAAGGGGAGACATGATCACAATCTACAAAATCCTCAGAGGAATCGACCGGGTAAACAAGGATGAACTATTCAACACTGGTGGGACGCGAACAAGGGGACACAGGTGGAAACTGAGTACCCACATGAGCCACAGAGGTTAGAAGGAACTTTTTTAGTGTCAGAGTAGTTAACGGATGGAATGCATTAGGCAGTGATGTGGTGGAGGCTGATTCTATACACAGTTTTATATGTAGATATGATAGAGCCCAGTAGGCTCAGGAATCTGTACACCAGTTGATTGACAGTTGAGAGGCGGGACCAAAGAGCCAAAGCTCAACCCCCGCAAGCACAAATAGGTGAGTACACACACACAAACACACACACTCACACACACACACACACACACACACACACACACACACACACACACACACACACACACACATACACACATGCGCGTCGCGTGTGTGTGTATGTGTGTCTCAGAGTCGCGCGCGGGAGACGGTAGGAGACACACGCGATTAGTGAGGTCCGCGGAAATTCGTCAATTTCTCGGGACATTGAAGGAGTATAGAGGCTAGATCATAGTATTTGGCCTCTCGCAGTGTGTAGCTAGCAGGGTGCAACATAGCATAGTCATATCCCTAGCGATAGTGCGAAGATTTGGCGAAGAAACCAAAAGTGGAGCTAGGGCATCACCGGTGCATGTAAGTGTGTGACCTGACCGGGTGGGACGCCCCGCCGTGGAACTACCTGAGTGTGCTGTGAGTGGTGACTGTGATCAGTGGTACAGTGAATTAGTGATCTGTCACATAACGATACAGTGACTGACTCCAGAGCTTTGTGTAGACAGAGAAGAACCGACCGCATCAATCTACCAGCACTTAGTGAATCACCTAGTGGGAGACAACGACGGATAACCATCGTCATCATACATCGCTTACTCATCTGGTTGTGTGAGCGGGAGGCAGACTGGTATGTACCCCTCTCTGGTCAATTAATCAGGTGTACAGATTGAGGTAAAAGATTATCAAATTCTCGTTCAGGATATCATATATATTTAAAAATCTCCGAGTGGCTCATTTAGGCAGAGATAACGCATAAGGGATATCTTGACACATACAAGCTCGCCCGCCCACGTACGTATACACGCACACAAGTGTGCACACGCTAAAACAGACACACACACACGTGCACACACACACGTGCACACACACACACACACACACACACAATTGTTCAGTCAGGGGAAAAGGCATCAACACCTGGGATAGGACCTTTCTATCCCCCCCCTCTTGACCCCACCATCTGACCTGACCTGACTTAGTCGCCATCTCTGCCCCCCCCACCCCCAGTCCCCTGCATCGCCCATACACACACTCTTCCCCTCCCCACTCTCCCTCTCTCCCACTCCCTCTCTCCATTATCTCTCTCCTGCTCTCTCTCCTGCTCTCTCTCTCTCTCTCTCTCTCTCTCTCTCTCTCTCTCTCTCTCTCTCTCTCTCTCTCTCTCTCTCTCTCCCTCGCTCCCTCCCTCCCCTCTCCCTCCCTCTTTCCTCCCTCCCTCCCCCCTCTCCCTCCCTCTCTTTCCTTCCCCCTCCCTCCCCCTCTCCCTCCCTCTCTTTCCTTCCCCCTCCCTCTCTGCCCACACACACACACACACCTCCCCCACCTCTCTCCCTCACCCGCTCTCTCCCTCACCGCTCTCTCCCTCACCCGCTCTCTCCCTCACCCACTCTCTCCCTCTCCTCTCTCTCCCTCCCGCCTCTCTCCCCATCTCCCCCCCTCCCCTTCTACTTTCTTCTCACTTCAGTGGAAGGGTCGGATCCCCCCCCCCCACCCACCCATTTATCTCTCCCTTTATCACTCCCTTTCTCTCTCTCTTTCTCTCTCTCTTCCTCTCTCTCTCTCTCTCCCTCCCCCATCCCAACAGGGTCAAGCATGGCAGCCAGAGGTCCCAGGGGAACAGGAAAGAGCCAAGGTGACGAGATGAAGGAAATGTTCACCCAGTTTCTGGAGGACATCAGGAGTGAGATGCAAGAAATGATGCAGGAAATGAAGAACGAAATAAGCAACCTGAAAAGAGAGCTGACAGCAGCAAAGGAGGAGATTAGAGCCCTCAAAGAGAATGGTATCGAGGCTGAGAATCAGAAAACCACCCAGGGAGAAGGTGGTAATAGTTTTCTGGATGAGAATACCACAATAAAAGCAACATTTGCTGAAATACTAAAAAAAATAACTCTGAAGTAATGACTGCAGTGATGGAGGTGGCCATGAAAGCAGCCACCTCGCAGGAGGCGGCACGCTCCACTAGCCAACTGCTGGAAAGGAACAGATCAGTGGTTGCTGTGGGTATTAAGGAGCAGGAAGGATCTAATAGGACAGAGTGGAATGACAAGGACAAAGCAGCAGTGAATGAAGTACTAAAGGCACTAGACATGGAAGGGGCTGAGCATAGCATTGAGAAGGTTTTCAGGCTAGGCCGGTACAACAAAGACCGAGACCGAATGATAAAGATAGTGTTTGCAAACGAGAACACAAAGGAGAAGATCCTATCAAGGAAGAGCTCCCTGAAAAACGTGGGAAAATTAAAAAATGTATTCCTCCAGAGAGACATGACAAGGGAGGAGAGAGCCGTGGCGGCAGAAGCAAGGAAGAGGCACAGGGCGAGAGGGGAAAACCAGGAAGTCACAGCTCCCAACACAACACCCCCAGAGGCGAGGGGGGAACCCACAACCAGCTACCCAGTAACACCAGAAGGGAGGACAACCCCGCCTCCCTCCTCTGCATAGAAAAACCCCCTACCCCAAACCCTCCCTGCCCCCACTCAAATGTTCAGCCAAATCCCTCCTCCACACCCAATCCCCACCCTTCTACCCCTCCCCTCCTCCCGAATCTCTCCCCCCCCTTTCCTTCCCGTCCTCCCTCCCCTTTCACCCCATACCCTCCCTGTCCCTCCCCCTTCACTGGATCCCCCGCCCCTCATCCCAGTATCCTCTGAGACCCTGTTCTCCACCTCACAGGTCCTCACACCCATGGAACAGCCTCCCCCACCAGCAGAACACTCACCAAGGAGGCGATTTGAGAAGGGACTGAAGAAAGTGAGCCTCAAAGCGATGTACACTAACATAGATGGAATTACAAATAAAGCAAATGAGCTTGTTGAACTGGTACTAGAGGAAAACCCAGACATAATAGCCCTCACAGAAACAAAGATCACGAAAACGATAACAAATGCAGTGTTCTCACAGGACTATTATGTTATGAGGAAAGAGAGGGAAGGAAGAGGTGGGGGTGGTGTAGCTCTGCTGGTAAGAAAAGGCTGGGATTTTGAGGAGATGGATATTATGGCTGTGAAGGTTTCAGTGACTACATAGCAGGTACTGTAACAAATGGAGGGAAAAAAATTATAGTCGCAGTCATATATAATCCACCACCAAATGACAGAAGACCTAGACAGGAATATGATAGAAACAACATGGCCACCATTAACATAATAGAAAGAGCAGCTTCTGTTGCTAGCAGGAATGGATCTGGACTACTAATTATGGGAGACTTCAACCATGGGAAGATAGATTGGAAGAACAGAGACCCGCATGGAGGACCAGAAACATGGAGAGCTAAGCTGCTGGACGTGGCAACAAGAAACTTTCTAAGCCAGCACACCAAAGAACCAACAAGAATGAGAGGAGAAGATGAACCAGCAATGCTTGATTTGATATTTACCCTAAATGAATGGGATATAAGGGAAGTTAAGATGGAAGCGCCCTTGGGAATGAGTGACCACAGTGTATTGAACTTTGAGTACCTGGTAGAACTAGGACTTATCTCCCCCCAAAAAGAACTAGGAATCAAAAGGCTGGCATACCGAAAGGGGAATTATGAACAGATGAGAAGTTTCCTAAGTGAAATACCTTGGGACACAGACCTCAGAGATAAGTCTGTACAGGGTATGATGGACTATGTTACCCAAAAGTGTCAGGAGGCAGTAAACAGGTTCATCCCGGCCCAAAGGGAAAAATCCGAGAAGCAACAGAAGAATCCATGGTATAATAGGGCATGTATGGAAGCGAAGAAACTGAACAAAAAGGCGTGGAGGAACTTCCGGAATAACAGAGCACCAGAAAGCAGAGAGAGATACCAGAGAACCAGGAATGAGTACGTCAGGGTGAGAAGAGAAGCAGAGAAAAATTTTGAAAATGATATAGCAAACAAAGCCAAGACCGAACCAAAGCTACTCCACAGTCACATCAGAAGGAAAACAACAGTGAAAGAACAGGTATTGAAACTTAGAACAGGCGAGGACAGGTATACAGAGAATGACAGAGAGGTGTGTGAGGAACTCAACAAGAGGTTCCAGGAGGTCTTCACAATAGAACAGGGTGAGGTCACTGTGCTAGGAGAAAGAGAGGTAAACCAGGCGGCCTTGGAGGAGTTCGAAATTACGAGAGAGGAGGTCAAGAGACACCTGCTGGATCTGGATGTTAGAAAGGCTGTTGGTCCAGATGGGATCTCACCATGGGTACTGAAAGAGTGTGCAGAGGCACTTTGCTTGCCGCTCTCCATAGAGTATAGTAAGTCACTAGAGACGGGAGACCTACCAGAAATATGGAAGACGGCGAATGTGGTCCCAATATACAAAAAGGGCGACAGACAAGAGGCACTGAACTACAGGCCAGTGTCCTTGACTTGTATACCATGCAAGGTGATGGAGAAGATCGTGAGAAAAAACCTGGTAACACATCTGGAGAGAAGGGACTTCGTGACAAATCGCCAACATGGATTCAGGGAGGGTAAATCCTGCCTTACAGGCTTGATAGAATTCTACGATCAGGTGACACAGATTAAGCAAGAAAGAGAGGGCTGGGCGGACTGCATTTTCTTGCATTGTCGGAAAGCCTTTGACACAGTACCGCATAAGAGGCTGGTACATAAGCTGGAGAGACTGGCAGGTGTAGCTGGTAAGGTGCTCCAGTGGATAAGGGAGTATCTAAGCAATAGGAAGCAGAGAGTTACGGTGAGGGGTGAGACCTCCGATTGGCGTGAAGTCACCAGTGGAGTCCCACAGGGCTCTGTACTCGGTCCTATCTTGTTTCTGATATATATAAATAATCTCCCGGAGGGTATCGATTCATTTCTCTCAATGTTTGCGGACGATGCTAAAATTATGAGAAGGATTAAAACAGAAGAGGACTGTTTGAGGCTTCAAGAAGACCTAGACAAGCTGAAGGAATGGTCGAACAAATGGTTGTTAGAGTTTAACCCAACCAAATGTAATGTAATGAAGATTGGTGTAGGGAGCAGGAGGCCAGATACGAGGTATCATCTGGGAGAGGAAATTCTTTAGGAGTCAGAGAAGGAAAAAGACTTGGGGTTGATATCACGCCAGACCTGTCTCCTGCAGCACATATCAAGCGGATAACATCAGCGGCATATGCCAGGCTGGCCAACATACGAACGGCATTCAGAAACTTGTGTAAAGAATCATTCAGAACTTTGTATACCACATATGTCAGGCAATCCTGGAGTATGCAGCCCCAGCATGGAGTCCATATCTAGTCAAGGATAAGACTAAACTGGAAAAGGTTCAAAGGTTTGCCACCAGACTAGAACCCGAGCTGAGAGGTATGACTACGAGGAGAGACTACGGGAATTAAACCTCACTTCGCTGGAAGACAGAAGAGTTAGGGGGGACATGATCACCACATTCAAGATTCTGAAGGGATTGATAGGGTAGATAAAGACAGTCTATTTAACACAAGGGGAACACGCACAAGGGGACACAGGTGGAAACTGAGTGCCCAAATGAGCCACAGATACATTAGAAAGAACTTTTTAGTGTCAGAGTAGTTGACAAATGGAATGCATTAGGGTGATGTGGTGGAGGCTGACTCCATACACAGTTTCAAGTGTAGATATGACAGAGCCCGATAGGCTCAGAATCTGTACACCTGTTGATTGACGGTTGAAGGCGGGACCAAAGAGCCAGAGCTAACCCGCAAACACAACTAGGTGAGTACAACTAGGTGAGTACACACACACACACACACACACACACACACACACACACACACACACACACACACACACACACACACACTCACACGCTAACATTGTTCCAATCTACAAAAGTGGAAGCAGGGAAGACCCCCTTAATTATAGATCTGTATCATTGACAAGTGTAATAGTCAAAATATTGGAAAAAATAATTAAAACTAAATGTGTAGAACACCTGGAGAGAAATGATATAATATCAGACAGACAGTATGGTTTTCGATCTGGAAGATCCTGTGTATCGAATTTTCTCAGTTTCTATGACCGAGCAACCGAGATATTACAGGAAAGAGATGGTTGGGTTGACTGCATCTATCTGGACCTAAAAAAGGCTTTCGACAGAGTTCCACATAAGAGGTTCTGGAAACTGGAAAATATTGGAGGGCTGACAGGTACGCTACTAACATGGATGAAAAATATTCTGACTGATAGAAAAATGAGGGCTGTAATCAGAGGCAATGTATCGGATTGGAGAAATGTCACAAGTGGAGTACCACATGGTTCAGTTCTTGCACCAGTGATGTTTATTGTCTACATAAATGATCTACCAGTTGGTATACAGAATTATATGAACATGTTTGCTGATGATGCTAAGATAATAGGAAGGATAAGAAACTTAGATGATTGTCATGCCCTTCAAGAAGACCTGGACAAAATAAGTACATGAAGCGCCACTTGGCAAATGGAATTTAATGTTAATAAATGCCATGTTATGTGGAATGTGGAATAGGAGAACATAGACCCCACACAACCTATATATTATGTGAGAAATCTTTAAAGAATTCTGATGAAGAACGAGATCTAGGGGTGGTTCTAGATAGAAAACTATCACCTGAGGACCACATAAAGAATATTGTGCGAGGAGCTTATGCCACGCTTTCTAACTTCAGAATTGCTTTTAAATACATGGATGGCGATATACTAAAGAAATTGTTCACGACTTTTGTTAGGCTAAAGCTAGAATATGCAGCAGTTGTGTGGTGCTCATATCTTAAGAAGCACATCAACAAACTGGAAAAGGTGCAAAGACATGCTACTAAGTGGCTCCCAGATCTGAAGGGCAAGAGCTACCAGGAGAGGTTAGAGGCATTAAATATGCCAAAACTAGAAGACAGAAGAAAAAGAGGTGATATGATCACTACATACAAAATAGTAACAGGAATTGATAAAATCGATAGGGAAGATTTCCGTAGACCTGGAACTTTAAGAACAAGAGGTCATAGATATAAACTAGCTAAACACAGATGCCGAAGAAATATAAGAAAATTCACTTTCGCAAACAGAGTGGTAGACGGTTGGAACAAGTTAGGGGAGAAGGTGGTGGAGGCCAAGACCGTCAGTAGTTTCAAAGCGTTATATGACAAAGAGTGCTGGGAAGATGGGACACCACGAGCGTAGCTCTCATCCTGTAACTACAATTAGGTAATTGCACTTAGATATTACACACACACACACACACACACACACACACACACACACACACACACACACATGCACACACACACACACAAACACACACTCACACACACACACACACACTCTCGCACACACAGACACACACATACACACACATACACACACACACACACACACACCTCCTGCCCACATTTAACCCCCTCACCTTGTGACCCCCTAACACCTTCCCCCATCTCCTTCCCCTCTTCTACCCCAAAACCCCCACCTACCCCCGATTCCCCCCTAACTAATACACCCTCTCTTCCACTCCCAGCACCCATGCTCCATTCTCCTCTCAGCCCTCTGCCCTCAATATCCCTCTCCCCCCCCAACCTCTCAACCTCTATCTGACTCTCAGTCTCACTCTATTTCTCAACCCCCTATGCTATTCAGACTCCTAACTTTCAGACTCATTATGCCCTTCTACCCCCTAGTTGCCCAGACCCCATTCGCCTACCAGGCACTCCCAGGCACCCCCCCCCCGTTCACCCCCACAGCCCCCACTCGCCCCCCAGACCCCCCCAGTTCCCCCCAGACCCCCGGTGAAAGGGGGAACTCTGACACCTGAGTTTCCAAGAAGAGTCTCAAGGTTTGGTACACCAATGCTGATGGAGTAGCCAATAAAGCAGAAGAAATAAAAGAAAGAGTTAGTGAGGCAGACCCAGACATAGTGGCAATAGTGGAAACTAAAATAAATGGCATGATCTCGGATGCAATCTTTCCAGAGGGTACCAGGTGATAAGAAAAGAAAGGACACAGAGACAGGGAGGAGGAGTGGCACTCCTAATAAAGCGGAAATGGAAGTTTGATGAGCTGGAAAATCCGGGTACCAATGAAAGCACGAGCTTCATACATGGAACTCTGACAGTGGATGGGAAGAAGATTGTAATCTTGATACTCTACAATCCCCCACCAAACAGTAGAAGGCCCAGGTAGGAGTACGAGGACAGCAACAAGACATGTATAGATGAACTGCAAAGGGCAGCAACTATAGCGCATAGAATGAGAGCGAAGCTGCTGGTCATGGGGGACCTAAATCACGGAGAGATAGATTGGGAAACGAGGAATATCCATGGCGGGGAGGAAACCTGGGGAGCGAAGCTGGTAGACGTTATTGACAGGAATTTCCTAACACAGCATGTGAAAGAAGATACTAGGGAAAGAGGAGGGGATACGCCCAGCCTATTAGATCTCATTTTCATCCATAATGTAGAAGACATCGAGCAGTTGGAACATGAAATACCACTAGGAGCCAGTGACCATTGTGTCCTAGTCTTTGACTACATGATGGAGCTTAAAATTGTGACCAAAGGACAAGAGGTCCGGGAAAGGAGACTTGATTACAGAAAAGGGGACTACAGAAGAATAAGGGACTACCTGGGAGAAGTGCAGTGAGAGGAAGAACTTAGAGGAAAAACAGTGCAAGGTATGATGAACCACGTCATATTGAAATGCAAGGAGGCTGAAGAGAGATTTATTCCAACAATAAAAGAAAAAAGCAGGAGGGAATATAATAACCCATGGTTTAATAGACAGTGTCAGGAAGCAAAGGTGAGAAGCAGGAGGGATTGGAGGAGGAACAGAAGACAAAGGACAGAGGACAACAGGATTAGATGTAACAGAGCTAGGAATGATTACATTAACATAAGACGAGTGTCGGAAAGAAATTATGAGAATGATATTGCAGTCAAAGCGAAAAAGCAACCTAAATTACTACATAGCCATATAAGAAGGAAGATGTCGGTAAATGACCAAGTGACAAGACTGAGGAAAACAGAAGGGGCATATACAGAAAGCGACAAGGAAATCTGCGAGGTACTGAATGCAACATTCCATGGAGTGTTCACAACCGAGCCTGAGCAACTCCCATTGTTAGAAGCGATTACCCTAGATGAAAGACTATCAGATATAGAGGTGACAGCAGAGGAGGTAATGAAACAGTTCTTAACACTGGATGCAAATAAAGCTATTGGACCAGACAAAGTATCACCGTGGATACTTAAAGAGGAAGCGCAGGCTCTCAGCGTGCCTCTGGCAATGATCTTTAATGAGTCACTTATGTCGGGAGAATTGCCCAGTTGCTGGAAGGAGGCAAATGTTGTACCGATTTTCAAGAAAGGTGATAGGGAGGAGGCACTTAACTACAGACCCGTATCACTGACAAGCATCCCCTGCAAAATACTTGAAAGAATAATTAGGCTAAGACTTGTTGAGCACCTGGAGAGCATTGGGTTTGTAAACAAGCACCAACATGGGTTCTGGACAGGGAAATCATGCCTAACAAACCTTTTAGAATTCTATGATAAAGTAACAAGGATAAGGCAGGACAGAGAAGGCTGGGCAGACCGCATATTTCTTGACTGCCAAAAGGCCTTTGATACAGTACCGCACATGAGACTGCTATAC